>NC_072740.1:8572039-8872039 GCF_026930045.1 Uloborus diversus | reverse complement strand
AAAAATACTTTTTAAATGCTAAAATAATTTTTAAAAACTTGAACATTTTGACGAGAAAAAGGGAATTCTGTCCATTTCTCATCCTTTCCTCTTCCTATCTGTTACTGGGTGCCATCAGATTTTTAGGTGTCTGTTACTGGGGGGTTGTACCTTTTTTCGAAATTGAGCAAATAAAAATAGAATTAACTTATTCAGAGGATCAAGATGCTGCCAAGCGTTAGGTTAGATGTAGTTGCATGAAAGAATAATTGTTTAAAAAGTCTAAATACATTAAAAGGCTCAGAAAATTGAGTTAACCTTAGATTAAAAAAATAAAAAAAAATAATGATGTATTAAAATTTAATTTTGTCGAATAAAAAGGTTCAAGTTAAAAGCTTTTTAAAGAAAACGATATGAATAAAAAAACAAAGAACTAGTTTTTCCTTCATTTAACTTTCATTTGATTTTCTCATATAATGCTGTCCAACTTGTTTATTCTACCCTCTCTTTTTGTATTTATGGAATATTATTATATCATCTATTTTAAATTGAATTTCAATTGTTTGTATTAAATTGGTTTTGCATGGATTTTTTTTTTTTTTGGAGGAGAAATGCTTGAAATATGTTTTATTTTTGTTTTTTAAAAATATCAATTAAAGGTTTTATTATTTTAACAAATAAAAATTGATAACTGAAGTGTCTCAAGTCTAAAAATCAGAAAATCTGATTCAAACAAAAAAACTCGAATTAAAACAGGTTTTTCCTAAACAGCAACAAAGAAAAAAAGTGATATTTTATTCTGATTTAAGACCTTGAAAAACCATTGTATTTATGCAATTTATTAGAATATGTTTTAAAAATTAATATTTGTCTTTTGGACTGGACCACTGCTCATTTTTATAGTTTTCATTTTGATACAAATGTTATACTACAGTAAATATATTTGTCCAAAATGTGGGTAAATTACTCTTATTACAAAAGACATTAGATTATAGATTATGCATCTACAATCTAAGTATTTTAATTTTATAAGTATAGTAGTATTCGTATTTTAATTTTATAAGTTCTGTTCTGAAAATAAATGAATAAAAATGCAGGACTGTCCAACTGCTAAGAGCCCACGGGCCAGAATTCTGGTCACTGATCACCTGGCGGGCTGCAATTTGAAAAGGGGGAGCAATAACCTCTTATACAATAAACAATTAATATGTTAATTATAAAACAATGAAACAGGATTATAAAACAATTTGCTTTAATAATTTCAATGGGAAAACTGAGGCCGATGTGCCTTCTTTATAAGGGCAGGAATGTCAACATCAATGTTTGTCTTTGCCAGTAGAAGAAGGTCTAACAATGAACTGTGGAAGAGAAAGCTCCTGTGACGATTCTTGATGAAGTTCATCGCCGAAAAAGTACTTACACATAAATATGTGCTCCCAAACATGGAAGTGACGAGAGCAAATTCTCAATTTCTTTTTCGATATCAACAAACGCAGTAGAGTCAGTGAGGGGGATCTTTATTTTTAACCAATTGCAGGCAGGTTTTGCTTATCTAAAATGTTTCTCTCTTCTCTCCCTGTTTCCCTCCACCAATGCAAGGCAATTCTATTTCTAGGAATTCGTTTGAACACCAGCGTGCAGGATAGGACTGCTTGACCTGTTAGATGTCCTGTTCCTTTTTCTCCCAATACAATGAAAGGAGTAAAAGAGCGATCAAGAAGAAATTTTGGGGATGCTTCTTGATACCATAAAATGTCGAATAAAGAAATATGCTGAATAAGAAGTTGGCGGGCCACCAGTTGGACAGCCCTGTTGTAGTGCATGGTTAAATCGGAGCAGTAAGCACTAAGCAGTATTTAAAAGGACCAGTGCTTAAATTGATACTGGGCTCGTTTTGCTTGTACTACTTTTCTTAAGGGGGTATTCCAGTCTAGAAATTCCAAAAAAAAAAATATTTTTAAAGTTAAGACCTTTAAGAATAAACTTGTAAGAGGAGTTATGGAAATTTTAATTATTTTCGGATCAAAAGTTAATTTTGTTAAGATAAAGAAAAGGTCAGGAAACAAGATCCAAAGCGTGACAAATGCTCCAAGGTACGAGCTTCGGATGCTTCAAAAGCAGGCAGAACTGCTCTTATGGCTGAAAGATCTGCCAAAAATATAGCTTTTGAGGTAAAGGAAGAAACAATGTTGAAGGCAGGGATGGCTGTTGGAAACAATCTAAGTATCGCGTACCTTTAAACCACTCAGACTGCCCGAAATGCAACTGCAAACTTTAAAACTTGTTTTTCTCAAAACTACTATTTTCAATGCGGTTGACAGGATATCTCAAGTTCTAATGCACCGCTTTGTTTGAAATTTGGCACAGATTTACTATAGATACTATTTAAAAATAGATACTATCAAAATTGTCTCAGAGTAGGGGTTTCTACTTTTTGTTTTTTTTTCTTCTATTTTTAAAAAATTACGAAAGTTGAAAAAAAGAGTCAAAAATAACTTTTTTTTCTCAAAAAGATGCCATTTTGAGCAAAAAAAATTTTTTTTTTACAAATCAGCTACGTCCAGACAATTCTACAGCCTTGTTTAATAAGAATCAACCTTAATTTCATGTTTCACATTACCAGGAGGATTGGAATCTTGTCAACCAGTAGACTTTTTTTTTTTGAGTTCACACTTTGCTGCCCTCTACTGATTTTGATTTTTTTCCCCACTATTATACATTTTCAAACTTCTCAAGTATCAATAAAAAATTGTTAAATATGGTTACAGTTTTTTTTTATCATGTCCGCAAGATTGTCGCTAAATCGAGCCTGTAGACTAGAATATCCTCCTTAAAGAGAAGTGCTTTCAGCACATTCCAAGATGGATCTATCAATAGTTACCTAAATTTAAAAAAGGGTTGCATCTTAGGCTTCAGAACTCTAACAGATGTACTATTAGCCAGCTTGTTGGTCAAAATGATGTGATAGTTGAAAAATTTTGGCAGTAGTGAATCACAAAAAGCTGGGTCAACTATCTACTTCTATCCTTGAGTCACACATGCACTACAGTAGTAGTGCAGCGAGAGGAGATTTGGTAGTCAACGAGGCTTGGAGTCAATTACGAAAGAATGTAATCGATTACGATTACAAGCTTGACAAATAGATTATGATTATAATCCCCGGCCAAAACGTAATTACGATTACAGCAATGATTAGATTATTTAAAAAATGTACTAGATTACAATTATGATGTGCCAATTACGATTTTGATTATGATTACAGACTGGTGGAAGAAATATATATGCACATTATATATTATTCTCATTCCTCGTTTGCGGTAACTACATCATGGTTGAAAAAATATGATTTTTGATTGTGCATTTTAATACTACATAAATAATTTGATTATATATCCTGCATAGGCAATTAGATATCATATCTAAATGGCTCGCCCCAGCATAATCCATATTGTACATGATTCTAATATTCATTGTTATTTTGCATACAACCAAAATTTTAGAGGTTATGGTTTCTAAAATTTACATGCTATATTTCTACATTCTGTTCTGTACAATTATTGAGAAAAAATAAACTTTTTTTATGCAGGATTTGTAAAACATGCATAGGATTAAAATACATTCAGATAGTATAAATAAATGATATGAAAGTAAATGTTCAAAAATAAATACTGCATTTTTTAAATAATCTTTTATTGCATTTCAATAGCACCAATGCTTCAAAACTGTCAGGTTTCATTCTCTGAGAAGTATAAAATTTTCCAGCAATGCCGAACAAACACTCAACTGGAGCAGATGATGCTCTAAGGCATAATTTTACTAAGGAATGGTTACATATGAATGTTTGATCCCCAGTATTTTAGGGGACCAATATCATGCCCATTTGGTGTGCCGGTTTTGTAAGCTTTTAGTTCGCTTTCTATTTTCTTTTTTATGAAAGAATTATCATTTTTGGAAGTGTGGGCAGGTTTTTCCAAAAATGTGAACAGTTTCTTTTTTCTTTTGAAGGCAGTTTTGGTGACATCTGTGAATGAAAGTAAAAAGACACCAAAAGTCATATATGTAACTTTTTCAAAACTTTCTCGAACCGAAAATATATGCTTGTATTGCTCATATTCTTCTCTTACCGAGGGGGGTAGTTTCGCTTGTTTGCCTGTCATTGAGTGATGAAAAGGAAAATAGATGACCAATCCTTAAAAAACCCCGGGAGAAGAGAAGTTCCTGCAGAGTCCCTGTCAATGCACCTACAAGGGTAGAAACAACTCGCGATACACCTCATTTATGATCCTCATTTGACAACCGTCAGCAGTGCCTAAAGGTCTTCCTTTTTAAGTTTCTATTGAAGTCTTATCTTCTCCTTTATCCGGATCTCATCTCCTTTATACCATTGTAGAATCTCAGCTAACAAGTTTTAACTTTCAGAAAGTCTGGATTACACAATTACAAGTCCAAATTACGATTATGGGCCATTCCACCGTCACATGCGGGACAAAAACACGCTTAAATTTCATTAAAACTTCGTCATATCTCTTAATATTTTAATGAAACAGTGGTAAGCAACTTGTTTAATCTTTACATTTGATGCAAAGATACCCCTGACACAAGTAGATTATTGTTAAACAATTCTGTTATTCAAAATAAAATTTATTTACATGCGTCACGTGCGAGACATCCAAAGTCAACCTCTGGTAACTTGCTTATGAATAAGTTAATATTTTAGCTCTATTAATACAGCAATGACAAAACAAATAGTAGATTTTGAAAGCTGAGATTCCAACGTAAAGGAAACATATCTCATTAGTTTAGAAATAATTATTTAAACCATTGGAAAAAAATCTGTATATGCCCATTCCATTGAAAATGTTTATTTTGTCTCACATGTGACGGTTTCTTTATTTCATTAAAAAAAATTTTTTTGGAGAAAGTTTTTGCTTAAGAGGTCACACATACGTTTGTGATTTCTTAAGCAACAAAATTTTTTTCATCGTCCTTTTAAATTATGATTTTTCATGAAATATATGAAGCGTCACGTGCGGGACAAAATTACAGTTGTCCGTGAATGGCCATTATTGAAATTTAGATTACAGTTATGATCTGTCTTGCGTAATATAGGCAAATGCGCCAACAGCGTTCGCAGAAAAGTTTTGGCTTTGCAGAAATTTGTTTCAAACTGTTAACGTTAATAAAAAAAAGCCTTTTAAAGTACATGTGTGAAAAAAAATATTTGTTTTGACAGTTTTCTTCAGTTGGTGAAAAAATAAGCACAAACTATGTTATTGTAAAAAAAAATTAAATGATTTAAAGTTTTTTTTTTTTTTTTTGCCTCATTCATATTTGAATATAAATTTAATTCTTTATTCAAGGGTGAGTTAGGCAAAATAATTATTTGCAGAAACTTTTCCACTTGGGAGTTGTGTTTGCAGAAAGCTTTCCATTTTATCTAAATCTGGTTATGATTATGCAAGAAACAGTTGATTAAAATTACGATTACAAGATTATGAGTGTCTTATTGCCAGATTATGGTTATGATTACGATTACACAAAAATGTAATTGATTACGCAGATTACGATTACTCCAAACCTGGAGTCAACCACCCTTCCTTAAGCTCTCGGTATAAATATTATTGCCAATCCAAATATGGTAGTTTATATGCTCGTAAGGGAGTGTAATCTGATTCTTGACCCTTTAAGAATGTATGAATTCTGGCTGTGCTAGTGCAAAAGTGGATGCCAGCAAATAGGTGTGCTATCATGACTTCATGCTCTTGTTGCCGTGACCTACTCAATGCTTTTTGGTTTGTATAAAAATATTAGAATCAAAGTTTAAAGCCCTGGACCAGGTAATCATTTCGAATTTTCCTGGGGGCAAATAGTGTATTCTCAATCCGAATTTTATCAGAAAGTGACAAAAACACACTTATGTGCAGGGACGTTGATTTTCTCCATATATGATGGACCTGCCCTGGACATAGTGTTACTGAGTAATAGGTAGTGAAAGTCTGGGGAACTTTGTCAGAACTGCTGATCATTTTCAGTCATGCTGCAAATTTACTCTGACAGCTTGTTACAAAAATATTCAATAACTAGTGTTACCCGCACGGCTTTGCCCGCAATAGAAAAATTAAAAGGTCTTTTGGTTCGCCTGTATATTTACAAATAATGTATGGTGAATCTTCTCGCCAGTTGGCTTGTACCCATGTTACGGTTCCACGTTATGATCATTTCGTATCTCGCCAATTGGCTTGTGCCCATGCTACGGTTCCACGTTATGACAATTTCGCAATTGACTCGTCCATCTTATGATATTTTTGTTCTTAAAATTGGAATAAAAAAAGAACCACGTCGAATTTTCGAAAAATCGCTTCGAGGTGCACACCCGCATGCTACATACTAACTTTGTGCCAAATTTCATGAAAATCGGTCGAACCGTCTAGGCGCTATGCGCGTCACAGACATCCTGCAGACATCCAGACATCCTCCTTACAGAGAGACTTTCAGCTTTATTATTAGTAAAGATGTTCTTTCTTTTCTTGAATTTAATCATTTGTTCATTGATATACAAATGCAGAGTTTAATTGGTGAGGAACACCTCGTGAGGAATTCACCTCGGAGGTGAATTCCTCCGAGGCCATATTTTTTTCCAAATGTTATTTGGGTGAACTGTAGAAATTGCATTAATTCTGCTACAATGTTTAGTCTGCGACTTCCATGTATTCAATTTCTAGCATATTTTAAATAGTGTTATGTTGAACTATGTCCACAATTTGATTGTACCTTACCTTTTTGATTTGGTGGTAATTTTTGTCTCTGTTAAAGTTTTATGTTTATTATGTGATTCATTTATGTTTTTCATCAGTTTTAAGTTAAAAAGTAAGCCTCTTTCTCACTTTTGTTTTTGTAGGACATTTGAAAAGCTAGCAATTTATTGTGAAGCTTTTACAGAACTAATTCCTTTGTCATTTGTTTTGGGGTTTTATGTAACAATAGTAGTTGGAAGATGGTGGAATCAATTTCTTGCTATCCCTTGGCCAGATAAGTAAGTTGCTATTTCATTTTAAATATGGTATATAAGTTAACTTTGAAGCACAACTGAAACCAGGGATATCTTGTTGGCAGGTCACTGTGACCTCCCAAAAGTTTCTTCAGCAAATTTGGAGACAGTATTACAAAATTGCATTAATATATATATAAAATGATGCAATGCTCTTTATTTAGCATTTGGTAAAATTTGGAGCATCATTCAGCAAATTGAAACTTTTCCCTCTGCCAAAAATTTTAGTTGAGTGCCTCTGCTTGGAACTATAACTTTTCTTCATATACATACAGGGTGTTTCTGAGCTCTTGGGCAAAACTTTAAAGGTTGATAGTACATATCAGGATGAACAAGAAAAAGTCAAAAATAGGGATCCCAAACATCTTCCGAAAGAGATAGGTGCCATTCAAGTTTAGGGTCCAAAATTTCAAATTATCATAAACTGAAAAATTGGTTGATTCATTTGCGGTTTTTGCTTAAAAATTTTTTTATCAGTATTTTCTTGAAAATAAATTTTGAAGATGCAGTTAAAAAATTGCCAATAGAGGAGGCTTTTGACTTAGGAGTAACGAATAACTATTTTTTACCGCTATTTTTAAATCTCATTAAATGCTTTCAAATGCTTGGACTTAAATTTTGAGCTTAAAACCTGAATTTTTGGGAGTGATTAAGTAGCAAAAACCAAGCTGTATTCAAAGGTTGAAATACACTTTGTCATAAAAAATTGTATGCATCAAGAATAAATTGAGCTGCAACCAACATACTCGGCAGAAAAAGGTAGTTTGGTAAGACATAATTTAAATTTCATCACCAGTGAGGAAAGGGTAAGCAATCTGTGCTCATACAAGATGCGCAGATAGGTTCAATTGAAAGTGGGAAAGCTTGTGTCAAAGGGCACTTCAAATGCAACTGTTGAGTTGTAAGGATGCTATTGTGACTAAGACAACCTTTTAGAGGTATACAAACAATTGTTGGACTTTTTAAAGGGACCTACTGTAGGTCTCAGAGAAGCAGGTTGGTTGTACGGTCGTATCTGCCGCCATCTCAGTCGGAGCGATATGGTATTAGCTTAGTGTAGACTAAAATAAATGAATCACTCCATTGCAGTTGGTTAAGGCATTCTAGGAACAGAAATGAGCGCAAAGATTGCACATCATAGGAGTCTCCACTACTGTATCAACAAGGTCGCTAACATTAGTTTAATGCCTTCGAAAAAACTGATGGTATCAAGAAAAACAATTTATAGTAGACTAAAGATGCTGGTATCTCGAACCAGTGTGAAGCAGTGAATTGGATTTTTGCTGCAATGTTTCCTGAAGATTGCTTGTTTCCTCCTGGTTGAATGTATTTTTTTGGTGACAGAGTGTATTTCAACTTCTGAATACAGTTTAGTTTGTGCAACTTAATCACTCCCAATGATTTTGATTTTGAGATGAAAATTTAAGTTTTTATATTGTTTGTCCCAATGTGTACTATCACACTTAAACTTTTGCTTGAGAGTTCTGAAACACCTTGTATATCGATTTCAATGTTTTGTATGCATTTCTTTATAGGTGCTCAATGCTAATTTCTGCCTATGTGAATGGAGCAGATGAACGAGGTCGTATTATTAGGAGAACCTTGGCTCGGTATTTGAACTTGATGTCAGCTTTGACTTTTCAAGCAATTAGTCCAGCTGTCAAGAAACGCTTCCCTACTATTGATCATTTGATTGAAGCAGGTAATTGTAATGTCAATCATGTTTCCCTCCTGAATTTACTTTTGAGTAATTGTGTTGCATCTAAACATTCCTTAAATTAAGAAAAATTTTGCATTTTGTCCTAGTTAAATGTTTTAACTATGAGATTGAATTTTTTGAGGAAGTTTTTAAAGTTTATACTTAGTCTCACAAAAAATGCTTTTTTTTAAAAAAAAATTTCTTTGTTTCATAACTAACTGGCATGTGGAGACCAATCCCATGTAGCTTGTATGTATGTATATCCCCAAAAGTTTGAAGTTAGGAACTTTTGGGGAACCAAACAAACCGCATTTGCGGTTTGTTTGGCACAGTTCCATTTGTCTTTGTTTTGCAGCTCTATCATGCAGGTTTTTTAATATCATAGGCCGAACAGTTAAGCTGTCGTTTTGTTACTCCACTATACCAAATCTTTTGATAAAGAGAAAATTTTGATCATGTGTGGACATGATAAGGAAGGGATCTAAGTTATGCACACCAAAACCAGATTTAAGAGATGAGGAATATTGCATTAAAAATATTTTTCATCTGATAATTTTTACATAAAAGAAAAAAAGGAAAATGATTTTTCTTTAACAGGATAGTTTTAAACAATTGAGATTACCTTATAAGTTTATTTCTAATCCTCATGACTCTTCAGAAATCTCAGTCTTTAAAAGTTATAAATAATAACCGCTCCTTTGCTAACTTTGAAACATTAGTATTTTAAAGCCAAGTGTAGCAAAACAGTAATGTTCCTTGTTTCACTCGAATATCTTGATAAAGGATTAACAAGGTCCAAAAGTTTGGTGGTTGGTTGCTAGCAGGTACCATAGTTGCAGAGTTACTAGAAACTTTCTCTCTCCTTCACAATAATGTAATTTTAGATGTGTTTCTGTCATTTTTTGAGACCTCTCTCTCCATTTGGGAGCCTTGCTATCTCTGGAACTACTTCCTATTGCATTAATCCCATGTTCAGATTCAGTATGAGTGCCTATGGTTCTTTGAGTTTCCTCTAGTATCATTAATAATAGCAGCAATAATGTCTGATTTCAGGATTTTTCCCCTGTTTGATGAAACATTTTCTTTTATTAAATAGGATGAGTTTTGATTTTTTAGGGCTTATGACCAAAGAAGAGTTAAGAGTCTATGATGAAGTTTTAATGACCCATGGAAAATGGTGGGTTCCTGCTCAGTGGTTTACTGCTGTAGCCACAAGAGCTCGTAGAGAAGGACGGATCAAGGATGATGTTCTCTTAAAGCATTTGCTGGATGTAAGCACTTACCCTTCATATTTCCGCAATATTTTAGCATTATTCCGCAATATTTAATATTTTAGACTTGTGTCAATCTGTCACGATAAATATTGAGGCCTAATGTTAAATTGTCTTTGCAGGAAATGCATGTTTTCCGTGGAAATTGTGGACTTTTGTTTAGTTTTGATTGGATCAGCATTCCGCTAGTTTACACTCAGGTATGTCTATTTCTTTTTCATGTAATTCTTTTTTTTTTTTTTTTTTTGTTTAAATGCTCTGTAATCTTTAGCCATACAAAGTACACAGTGAAAGGTTACAATTGTTTAATTCAAAATATATATTACCTAAAATCCAAACATAATTTTTGCTATGCAAAAAGCTTTTATAAGATCAATTCATATTTCAGTGTGGAAACTGGTATTGACAATTTTTCTGAATTCATTAGCATTGGATGAAGCAGAATTATGGCAATATTCAATTTTTTTAAAAAGGTCGCATCAAAAATGTAAAAGTCTTCTTCTGTGTCTCACTGTAGTAATTTTTTTCTTTGTACAAAAAGGAAAAAGGAAAGTTCCTTTTCATTATTTTTCTTATGTTAAAAATAATGGTATAAAGCGGAAAATTGTGAATCATATGTTAAATTTGAATTAAATTAACAGATACAAATCAACTAAAAATAAGTACAACATATATAACATACTTTTAGGCTAAAATAAGGTATTCCAGTAGAATGGAGCACACATATTGAGGTGTGATTAGAAATTATTCCAAATGAAGTGATTAAACAGCCTAATATCACAGGTGTCACAAAGATAGCATTGAAGAAAAAAGTTTTAATTTCATCTCTATAATTTGTCTTATGGTTTATTACTTTCCTCTATATAAATTGAACTAAACTATTAAAAAAAAATAGTATAGTGCACAAGTACTGCATAAAGACATAAGGCAAGAAAGATTAGGGAAAACATTCAAACTAATTCCTTTTTATAAACCTAGACAACGAAAGTTTTCTAGGTTTATGGTGTGTTCTAGATGTGGCAATTTTCCTTAATTGAAAATTGCCAATTTTCAAAATTTTTGCTTACCTATAAACCTACTGCGTCAAATTTCCTCATAACTTTGAGGAAAAGCTATTCATTTACCTTGTAGCATCATTTTTTTTTTCTTCTGTTATACTGATGAATGTACAAACACTAGAAAGAACTGCGAAGTGATCCAAGCTAGGGAAAAATCCCAAGTAATAGCTAAGTTGACTGTACGTAGTCTGTCCAATAAATATCTGTTCTGAGGCTATAAAATTTCATTTTATAGCTTCAGTCCACAATAATTTAGTCCACATCAATTTTGTCTCCTTCAAAGTACTCTCCATTTGTTGCTGTGCATTTATCCCATCTTATTTTCCAATCTTTAAAGCACCTTTTGAAGTCCTCAGCAGTCAGGCTCTTTAGTTGTCTTGTTCTTTCTCGCTTTTTTGATTCCAAATCTTCATAGTTATGTCCTCTCATCCCATATTTGCATTTGGGAATAGGAAAAAGTTGCAGAGTGCGAGATCTGGTGAATAAGGGCGATGATCAAGGATGGTGTTTGAATTTTTTTGCAGAAACTAGCAAAGAATCAATGCTGAATGTTATGGTGAAGGATCCATCTATCACTTTGAGTCAAATTTGGTCGCACACGATGCAGACAATCGCTGATTTATTTATTGTTCCGTGATTTTGTCAATTTCCATTTTCGACAAACAGTAAGGACAACAGAAAATAACACAACTTGCAACATACGCACAGTTTGGCAATCTGCCATGCACTGACAGCTCATTGGGTGTCAGGCAACTAACTATCTCAGACAGTTAGCAGGACCATATATTGTTGTCTTAGCGAATGTTGTAGACATCTGATATCATTTAGTCAATATTTAGCAGAGTGATTGGTTGGAAATTCGTAGATGAACGAAGTAAAATAAACTTAAAATAAATATATATGAAAAGTCCACCGGTTTACTTTAACATGGATGCATACCTGATCACAAACACCGAGCCTAAGTCTAATATGGCAGAGTCATCATCTTCCCTTGCAACTAGCACATGCTCAACGTTTGTGTAAAATGGCTAAGCAGCCTAACCGGTAGAGAGTAGCAGCTCGCTACCTCTGGTGAATAAGAGAGTGCCATTCAGTTAGGAAACATTCGCTTATATCTCAAAACCAAATTAACATATTGATGCATGATGGAACATGAAAGTTGTCAGATACTTCCCATACGCATGTAGAACACTGCAACCAATCTTGGCTAAGCACGTGTACGAATCTGCATAATCGTCTAATACAGGTATTGCCCTCTAAACGAGCAAAACATGTGGGATTGCCGACTATATTATGTGATGCAACAGAGTGGCGTTTTAACTGAACGTAAATAAAGTTAAATAAATGGTAAGTCAAGAGGAGTGATAGTAGCGCTAATTCTATCACTACACTGCTGTGTGCAGGTCAACGGCAGTATCTGCAGAAATGAGGTTTTGAGACATTTGAAGAAATGCATTTTGGATTCAATACTAACAATAAGGGAAATGTTGGAATTAGAAGTTTTTTCGCACCTCTTTTTCAGCGGAAACCAAATTAGTGAGCTTGTATAGTAAAGATAACATACAATAGATGATAAAAATGCAAAAAAAAAATTGCAGTTACTGCCCTTTACCTACTGACGGCAGTATAGTCCGCGTCATGGCCGCTAGATTGCATGAGTTCACGTATTTATTGGACTGGCTACCTATACAACAGATTTTTTTTCAGTGTAGCAATCAGGCCTGCCATTTGGGCGATTGAAGGGGGGGGGGGCAGTTGCTGTTTTAATGAGGATGATACATTCAGTAAAGGTTACTATGCTTTTGAACTGCATTATTCATAAGAGATGCTTAGTTTAGATTTCTAATTAAAAAAAAGTAGCAAAGGCTCTATACATTCCATGAAATGAAAATGGATGTAGCTTAACCACTTCCCTCTCGCTCCCGTGAAAATGAGGGGCTGGGGTTTCAACCTCCATTTCTAGCTTCCCTGATATTGCCATGCTGGGGTGTGCAATATTAATGTGACGAAACAATTAAAACCAATTCATTTCCTTTGCCCAAAATACATTTTCTTTTTTTATACACCAGATGGCAGCACCAGTCCATTTTAAACGTAATTGCTGAGATGCAAGAAGGAAATTCGGTAGTACTGTCCAGATTGTGATGTTGACCTCTATCTCATGCTTTGAAAGATATCACACAAGAAAAATTTACTAATCTTGTTATGTATTTATGTTTGTAATCGTAATCGTATTTGTATGTGTAACTGTAACCGTAACTTGTTCACTGTAGTTAGTCAGTCCTTAAAAAAGTTCGAACGGCTTCGGCCGCGTGTGTGTGTACGTGTTATTAAATGTATCGTAACATACTTGCAAGCCTTGATCATTCGTTTGCTGCTAATGGATAGTGCTACGCGCAACACACCCCGTACACTAAAATTTTGGCGACGAGGACCGGATGATGAATCATCGCGGAATCAGCAGAACGAACTTTGTGTTCTTTGTGAACAAAATCGAAACTGACGCCGATGCAATTCTGCATGTTCTGTAAGTTGTTTTCGCCTATATCAAGACCAATTGCAAGTATTAAAAGCATTTACGAGTGTTAATTTTTAAAATTGTGTGCAAAATGTTCGCCATCATGTCGACTATCGGAACTCTGGAACATTTTGACGTATCGAAACCTTTGTCGTGGGACTCTTACTACGAAAGATTGGAATGTTTCTTTGAAGCAAATTCTATTGAAAAAGATGAACAAAAACGTGCTGTATTCTTAAGCGTTTGTGGTCCTGACACATACTCTGTAATACGTTCCTTGGTATCACCGAGCGTTCCAACGAGTATCAAGTTCCCAGATTTGATCAAAACTGTTAAAGCTCATTTTTCGCCCAAACCATCCGAAATATTTCAGCGATATTTATTTTATCGTAGGAAACAACAAAACGAAGAAACAATTTCTTCATTTGTTTCTGAATTAAGAAGATTGGCAGAACATTGCAATTTCGGAGCATCGCTAGAAGTAATGTTAAGAGATAGATTGGTTTGCGGAATTAAAGATGAAAATCTACAACGAAGATTACTCTCTGAAACTTCTCTAACGTTTTCGGATGCCCTGGATAAAGCAATTGCAGCGGAAACTGCTAGTAGAAACGTAAAAGAAATAAGAAATTCTGATTCGTTATCCGTGAAACCGATTCAAGTCAGGAATAACAACTCAACTCACAAGTGGAATCAGAAACAGAATGTAAACAAAGATCGTTCAAAATCTAAGAACTGTTCTGGCTGTGGGGGTAATCACCCTAGAATACAGTGTAAATTTAAAGATGCTGAATGCCATGTCTGTAAGAGGAAAGGACATATTGCAAGGGTATGTAGAAGTAAATCTAATAATTTTCCAAATAATAAGCAAGTGTTTAAGAAAAATTTTAACACTAATTCTGCAAATTTAATCGACACTGTTCCTGATGTTGAGTCTCTGCAGTTAAAATACTTATGTGTAAACAATGTTAACTGTTCAAAATTGAAAGCTACTGTTCATATAAATGAATCGCCAGTTATAATGGAAGTAGACTCGGGTGCTAAAGTTACAATTATTGATAATTTTACATTTAAAGAACTGTTCCCTACTAATCCTCCGAGATTAGAAAATTGTCCTTACATAATTAGAGATTACAACAAGAATGCTGTCAAAATTTTAGGACAATGTGACGTTGACGTGCATTATTCATCTTTCAAAGGAAAACTTCCAATTTTAATTGCTAAGGAGCCTAGAGAAAGCTTGCTAGGCACAAATTGGTTTGAGCCATTAGGAATATGTTTAACTGGAGTTCATAGGATCAGTAACTTAACTCTGGACAGTGTGGTGGAAGAATTTTCAGACGTTTTTAAAGATGAGTTAGGGACTTACAAAGGTGCACCTATAACACTCAAATTAGATCCAACCTTTCGCCCAATCCAATTAAAAGCTAGAACGGTGCCATATGCACTAAAACAAAAAATCGAGAAGGAATTGCAACGGTTGCAAGAACAAGGGGCAATTGAGCCGGTGGATTATGCAGAATGGACAACTCCTGTGGTCCCGATTCTAAAATCCAATGGAGAAATTCGACTTTGCGGTGATTATAAATGCACGTTAAACAGAGCTTTGGGTCAACACCCATATCCAGTTCCTGCTGTGAGTCAAGTGTTAGCTGAACTTGCAGGTAGTTGTTTTTTCATCAAACTAGATCTTTCGCAAGCTTACCTACAACTCACCGTTGATGAAGACAGTGCTATGGCTCAGACAATCGTAACTCACAAGGGTGCATTTAAATGTAAACGCTTGCAATTTGGAATATCTTCTGCTCCCGGAATTTTTCAACAGTTCATTGAAAGGCTGTTATCGAGTATTCCAGGCGTGCTGCCGTATTTTGATGATGTTTTAATAAAAGGATCAACTATGGAAGAACTTACAGAGAGATTCAGGCAAGTTTTAAAGAAGTTTTCGGAATCTGGCTTAAGACTCAACAAAGAAAAGTGCATCATCGGAGCTTCAAGTATTCAATATTTAGGATTTCACATTGATAAAGATGGAATTAAACCAACCAAAGACAAGGTTGATGCTATTCGCAATGCTCCAACTCCCAAGTCCAAGGAAGAGCTTCAAGCATTTTTAGGACTTTTAAACTTTTATCATGTGTTTTTGAAAAACAAGGCTGACATAGCCGAACCACTTCATCGTCTCTTAGACAAGGATGCTCACTGGACGTGGACAAACACTCATCAGTCTGCATTTGAAAAGGTAAAGCGACTCCTGTCGGCGGAAACTCTACTTACTCATTTTGACGAAAAGAAGCCCATCATTTTAACTTGTGACGCATCTCAATTTGGAATCGGAGCTGTGTTAAGTCATCAACTAGAAGATGGCACCGAAGCTCCAATAGCATATTATTCACGAACGATGAATAAAACAGAACGTCAATATGCACAAATCGACAAAGAAGCATTGGCTATTATTCAAGGTGTAAAGAAGTTCCATAACTTCTTATTTGGACAGAAATTTGAAATTCGCAGCGATCACAAACCTTTGTTAGGACTTTTAGCTCCGAACAAACCTATACCTTCAATGCTCTCACCAAGAATGCAGAGATGGTCGATCATGTTAAGTTCATATGATTACAATTTAGTCTATAAACCAGGAAAGGAAATAACCAACGCTGACGGTCTAAGTCGCCTTCCACAGCCAATGTCGTCCAACGAAGAAAATTCTCCAATGGAAATTTTGTTGTTGGAAGCTTTGAAGAAGCCGCTTTTGAAATGTGCCGATTTAGCTCGTCTTACGGCCCTAGATCCCGTATTATCTCGAGTTCTCAACTGGACATGGAGGGGATGGCCCGAACAAAGTCCCGATAAGGTATTTGAACCGTTTTACACAAGAAAGTTCAGGGGTCTGTCCAGGATTTTTCACAGGGTCCGTTTTTTGTGAAAAATCAAATAATTTTGTGAAAAATGAATTAATTTTGTGAAAAATCAAAAAATTTCGCAAAAAAAAATTTTTTTTTTTTTGTTAAAACGAAATTTTGGAATTTAGAGGTGGCACAAACTGCATCAATTATACTTAAAGTTGAGTGTTTTCCTCTTCTATTTTGAGAAAATCATTCTGGAGTGTTTTTCTGATATTTGGCGGGGGGGGGGGGCATCGCTCTCTCAAGTATCAATATTTATCTAACATTTTTTTGTTACAATTACTTTAAATACTGTACAGAAATATATTATACTAGAAATATTTCTGTACATTATTTAAAATAATTGTAACAAAAAAATAAATAAATAAAATAAAATTCAGAATAGGGGGTTCAGCATTTAACTTTTTGACCCAAGACACTCTAAAAAAGCACAGAATTTCGTTTAAAACTTATATATTCCGTGATTTTAACAAAAATAAAAAGATGTTTTAATTGTTTACCTCTTAACAAAGCGTAAATATCATCAAAAATTCGAAAAATCGGATTCCCATAGCGGATGCAAAGAGATCGCAATTCTCAAAGTGAAGGCATCAAAAGTATAAAAACGACTTGTAAAAGATATTTTTGATAAAATTATTTTAAAATTGCATTTTAGAGTCCTATGATAAACATTTCATTAATATCTGTGGACACAGTTGACGCCAAAAAATAAATAAATAAAAGAAACCATCTATTCAGCATCTTAATTTTTGACTCATAACAGAAAATGGAATTTTGCTTTAAAAACTTGAAATGAGAGTTCTAACAGAAATAAAGAGACTTTTCATTTATTTGCATCCTAATAAAGCGAAATTAGCTTGAAAAAAGAACAAAATATGATTCTCATATCGGATGTTAAAAGATTGCATTTTTCAAAATGTAGACATCTAAAGAAAAAAAAAAGGTAATTAAAAGAGTTTATTTAAAATTAATCATCCTTGTTAGTATCGAAAAATCAAAACCCATATAATTTTCTCCCAAAATAACAATTAAACATCGCACCACACCGCACCATAAAAACGCAAATATTGACCATCTGGTAAAATGATGAGAATATTTTCTAATCAAGTCATTATAAAGGTTCAATGCCAGATGCTAAGTGGTGATAATTTTAAAGTTGGTAACCCTATCTGAAGCGATCATATTAACCCCCCCCCCCCCCCCCCACCTTACTATCACTTTGCAGTTCTAAGTTCATTTCGCAGATATATATTATTATTGTTTATTAAATCATAAGCGGAGAAAAGTGCTTATCAATGCCTTTTCAGAAAAGTTTACAGCAACACCGCTGCTAATTAGGTGTGATAAAACCAACAACCATTATATTTATTTGGCAGCAGCAATTATTTATCGCTTGCAGGAACATCGCAAGAGTGCCGATTTTCTTTTTTTTTTCAAAATTAGCGGATTTTGTATAAGCTGATCCCTTTAATTTGACTTTTAAAAAAATCCAAAAATTATCGGTTTATACACAGAAATATGCGTTATTTTGCTTTCAGATTTGTTCTTTCAATAAACAATTTGTGAAAGATCCGATCTTGTTTATCAGAATTTTGTGAAGGGTCCGTTTTGTTTGATCGGGATTTTGTGAAAGGTCCGTTTTGGTTGATCGGGATTTTGTGAAGGGTCCGTTAACGGACCCAAATATCGTCTGGCCAGACCCCTGAAGTTAGAACTGTCTGTACACAAAGGTTGCTTGCTATGGGGAGCAAGGGTAATTATTCCAAAAAAAGCTCAAGCTGACCTGTTGGGAATATTACATAATACTCATCAGGGTATTGTTAAAACTAAAGCTCTTGCTAGAAGCTATGTCTGGTGGCCTGGCATCGACAAAGATGTAGAAAAGGTGGTCAATTCATGTGAAACGTGTCAACAGACAAGAAATGTACCTCCAAAAACGGTAATTCCGTGGGAAAACACGAAGACTCCATGGGCTCGAATCCACATCGACCATGCGGGTCCATTTCAAAATTCGCTATTCCTTATTGTTGTGGACTCATTTTCTAAGTGGTTGGAAGTAGTGCGGGTTCCTTCCATCGAGTCCGCCGCAACGATAAATGCATTAAGAAAATTATTTGCTACTCATGGTATACCCAATATACTAGTCTCGGATAATGGTCCATCCTTCACTTCTGAAGCATTTCAAGATTTTTTGGTTAGGAACGGTATAAAATTTGTTCCTACTGCACCACATCATCCATCTTCAAATGGACAGGCGGAACGCATGGTGCAGACGACTAAGAATGCCTTAAAGAGAATTATTACAGGAAATTGGGAATACAGACTTGCAGCATTCTTACTTTCTCAACACGCGACACCAAATTCTACAACAGGCGTGTCTCCTGCAGAGCTGCTGATGAATCGAAGATTAAAAACTTGTCTTGACAAATTGCATCCTGACTTATCAGAAGCCATTAACACTAAACAAGAACGGGACTACTTAAATAATCGCACAAAGGTAAAAATGTTCGCTCCCTTAGAAGCTGTTTATGCACTAGGATTCCCTCCTCATCGGAAGTGGGTTCCTGCTACAATTACAGAAGTTCTTGGTATGACTACATACCTAGTACAAACGGATGAGGGCATGGTCTGGCGAAGACACGTTGATCAACTAAGGAGCCGGGTTGTTCCGACTTCTCAGTCCGATATTTCTGATAATTCCGATGAAATCTACTCGGATATTCTACCGAGATCACCAGTGCGAGCTCAATCTTCAGGTTCTTCTCAGGACTCTCCTACAATGTCTGATGATTTGCCTTTAGTAGATGATGTCGACAACGACCCAGTGCAGTCTTCGACTAATGATGATCCTGGCGCAGTGACTGCAAGCGGCCCCGGTCCTGGGCCACAGTCTCAGAGGCCTGTTAGGAACAGGCGTCCACCAGAATGGTTTAAAGACTATAAAACTTAGGGGGGAGGAATGTTATGTATTTATGTTTGTAATCGTAATCGTATTTGTATGTGTAACTGTAACCGTAACTTGTTCACTGTAGTTAGTCAGTCCTTAAAAAAGTTCGAACGGCTTCGGCCGCGTGTGTGTGTACGTGTTATTAAATGTATCGTAACATACTTGCAAGCCTTGATCATTCGTTTGCTGCTAATGGATAGTGCTACGCGCAACACACCCCGTACACTAAAAATCTTTACTTATATTACACAAAAGATTAATAAAATTCTCTTTTAATGTTTAAAAGATGTATTTCTTAAATTTTCTCTGCTTGCTTGAGCTTGCTTGTTGGCTTTTCATAAAATTTTAAAATTTCAATCTGAAAAATATCAAAAATGAAAATTTGAATGTACATGTTGTTAGTACACTTATTTTTATATAATTTTCTTAAATAAAAACACTTTTATGACCTTTTTCTTGAAAATTATTCAATTGTTAAGGGGTTAACAGCAAAGTCTCATTTGTTTGTTATATGCAGTTACATGTAGTTATATGTAGTTTGTTATACAGTCATTTTCTTCATTTTTAGGTTGTGACTTTAGCTATTTATACTTACTTCATTGCAACTTTGATGGGACGTCAGTATTTGAATCCTGAAAAGGGTTATCCTGGACATGAAATAGATCTCTACGTTCCAGTTTTTACCCTTCTTCAATTCTTTTTTTATATGGGATGGCTTAAGGTATAGTAATAATGGAAATATAATTAACATTTATTTCAATGGAATTCCATCATCTTTTATTTTTCTTAGAAAAGTTCTTACTTCTTTTAAAGGTTGCCGAACAGTTAATAAATCCTTTTGGTGAGGACGATGATGATTTTGAATTGAATTGGTGCTTGGACAGAAATTTACAGGTAAGAAACACTTAAAATTAAATGGTGTTTCCTCAAGCCACTCTGTATATTTTTTTGCTTTTTGTACAAATGCAATTGCTGCAATATTTTAGTTCTCTTAATTGGAGGAAAGATATTAATAAAGAGTTTTCAAAACGTTGTATAAATCCTTAAATTAATTTGAAGTGGTTGCTGAATTTTGCTTTGGCTACTAGTCTTGTTTTAAAGCTAATTGAACTCTTTCATTTCACACCTCACATGCATAATATGTTCCTCCAACTTTCACAATAATTACACATAACTCAAATAACTCAAGTGGACTTCAATTGAACTTTAAAGAAAGCCTTTATTAACTGTTGAGATCGGAAATCTCGACTTGCACACTCCATCACTACATAGTGAGCACTCCCACATATATATTAATAATGCATAAACACTTTGCTTTATGATTCACAATTGGTGGTGATTGTTGCACTCTCTTTTTGAAAGCATATTATACTCTAGGCCATAATATATTCTACTAAACATGTCTTGACTCATGAATGAATCTTTTGAAAAGGGGCAAAAATTATATTTGTGTCCCAAACGCAACTCACAACAGGCCTCCCCAGAACATCTGTTGAACTGCGCTGGCCTTACCAGGGAGGACATTTATTCTAGTCCTCTTCTGGTGTTAGACTTTTTAGACTCATGGACCTGATCTAGCCTAGCGGGTAGAACAGGAGGAATAAGACAACAACAACTAAACATGTGGAATGTAAAGATAATTTTTGGATTATCAATGCTTTAAAAGTTGGTTAAAGCGCCCGGAGTTTGAAAAACAAGAATTAAATGAGAACAGTGTTGCAATTGTTTAAACATCCAAAGAAGTTTTAAATATGTTACTTGACTGAAGTACACCATTTAAAATCAAACTTTTTCTAAGCAGAAACAGAAATCTATCCTGAAACCATGTATAGGTTCTGGTGAGGGAAAGTGGTCAATCAGATAAAGTGGTCATGAATCAAATGAAGAGCTATATATTCAAAATAAATAAAAGAATGACGGTAAATATTTTATTTTAGATTTTAACAATTAGGAACCATATTTTGAATTCAAAATTTTGAAACTGGCAGTATTTTATTTCATGAAAAAATTCGTTTTGTGTGCACATGAAACATTTTAAAATTTAAACACCTCTTTTTACTTTGTAATATTTTGTTTATTAAAATTTTAGCAGATTGGTTGTGCAGGTAGATTCCCAGGTATCTCTAGAACACGTATGCATAAACAGCAAAGATGGTTTCATTTTATATGATATTTTAGAACAACTTAAGTAAGATGGGCTAAAGTGGTCATAGGTTAAGTTTAATGTGCATCCTTCATCTAAAATCATTTAATATAAATCAAAGCATTTTTTCTGCAACCACAGCTTTCAATTTATTCTAGTAGAATAATTAGTGCTACTACTCTTCCCCCCTCCAGATGTTAAATATTAGTAAAATAGAAAATTAGAAGCATTTCGCATATATTGAATAAATAGATAAAGCTTGAATTTTTTTCCCTTTTGTTTTCAATTAAATAGAGTGCCAAAAAATATTAATTAAGTGTAATATTTTCTTATTATGTAATTTAGGTAGTTAAGACATTATTCAGACGCTATCTTTAATATATTCCTAAAAAAATAAAATATTGATTGCAAATTATCACACCTTTCCTGATGATATTGATGAAATCAAAGAGTGAAATATGATTAATATTCTTGGTGAACCAACTTTTCACCATAGTCGACCATCAAAAATGTATTTAAATCAAGTTAAAATCTTCAAAAGAACTACGTGTGTTGAGCATTAAAAAAAAATTAGTTGTTTATGATGGTTTTAGATAATTTTTTTTAACTATGACCATTTACCCCAACTCTGGTCATTAACACACGTGAAAAGGAAAAAGCCCCATTAAGCTATTTAAATCAATTTTTTTTTCTTCTGAAAATTCAATGTTCATTCTTCAATAATGTAATGTAAAATAACAACTCTCTCTCTGAAAATTTTGAAGTTTTAAAAGAAATTCCTGTTTTTATTTTTGTTAAAAGTTTAAAGTTTAAGTTGAAAAACCTGTATTTTATGACCCCTCAGACCCTACAAAATATAACATTTCATCATTGCCCAGCCTTCATTTTCAGCCATTAGTTGTTGGCATGTTTTCAAGTACTGTAAATATGTGAATGTTATGATTTTTGACATTAAAGTTAAGAATTCGAAAAATATTATTTTTGGTTTGTTATTTTTAGTTACATTTTGAATCAGTTTAGTTGTCTAAGTGAATGTAATACAAACAGCTTAGCTTCTGTGCAACTAGAATTATTTAATTAAAGTGAAAAACCAACGTAAATAAAGCAAAAATTTTTAAGAAAATGCAGCATATAGCTATTTCAAGGCTACAATGGAGCCTCTTCATCAGTGCAAAAAGTCACCAGCACAACCAAAAATCCTTAAGCAACCAATACAATTGGTTGCATATTGTAATACAAAGCTTATACGATAATGTTTCATTGAGTTATTTAATTTCAAAATTTACAATTTTTACCAACGCAATTTTTATATTGTAGAGTTTTTACAACATAATCTAAATCAACTAAAGATTGAAATTAGGTGCAATGTAAAGTTAAATAATTAAGCAATCTCTTGTTACATGAATAGTTTGAAAGTTGAAGAATATTTTCATCATAAATTTGTGATGGGGAAGGTTGATACAACTTAATTTGAGCCATTCAATGTTTCAAGTTCAATGTATTAATGCCGGACATCTCTTACAAATGGTTTCTTTCCTGTTTAACTATCAAAGTTTTCTCATTATATATTGCAAAAGGTATAAGATCTAGTACGGCAATCATATTTAGTAATGAAATAGCTTTAAGAAATCCAGTTAAATTTTGACATTTTAGCCTTTTTCTAAAAACCCTTAAATTTTCAGTTATTTTCTATTATAATGGCTTCAAACTTTTGTATGTTATATTTAATAGGACATGTCAAATTTTACTGAATATAATTGTAGAGAACTGAGAGTAATAGAAGTTGGATTTTGTAATTTTCTCCGAACTGCTTTTTTACTTTCAATGATGATATAGTATGAATAAAAGATTTCAGTAAACTCCAGAAGAAATTTTTTTTGTCATTCAAAAAAATTTGCCTACTCAAAGATAAAAATCTAGGAAAGCCTATGCTATGCATTGAATATCAGTTTTTAAGTGCAAAAATGTTTTAATATTTATGTTATATCAAGCAATTTTACCTTCAAGTTCTGCTTTCATATTCTACAGCTTTCATACAATACGGTGGATGTAATGCACCAACGCCATCCTCTCTTAGTAAAAGATGCATTTTGGGATGAGAGTGAACCACAGCTTCCTTATACAAGATCCTCCTTTAATTTGAGAACACAACCGCATCTTGGATCTGCAATGAACCTTGAGTAAGTGACATAAAGTTGTTAAAAATTTATTGATTATGATTTTCAATGTGTTATTTATTGATAAACTTTTGATCTGCTTCAATTTGTACTTAACTTTTTCTACAGCATGAAACTATAACTTAATTTGTGTGCATTTTAAAACTAAATTGTATAAAAAAATTTAGGTCCCCCCCCTCTCTTTGTTTAGATATGAAAAATATTTATGTATTCTCGAAAAGAACCTCTGAGAAAAGCTCTGAATTTACTTCTGGAGGGGGGGGATGCAAAAGCTTGCAAAATGTACCTAACAATTCATTTCCAAATATTTGAGTTTTTTCTTTTTTGCCACATGCGCAACTCCTCTCAAATCTGGGTCATTCCATACAGATTCAACGGATGAGTGCACTCGACCATTTTTGATTTTTTTGAAACTCATATCCCAAAAAGATGCATATGAATGATGTTTAAAATCACTTTTATTTTTTCTCTAGCCTTAAACCCTTGATTTTTTAGAGGTCATCAAAAGTCATTTTTGTAGTCAAAAATAGGACTTTTAGACCTTTGCATTTTTTCCCAAATCTATTTGAATAACAATCATGGCAGAACATTTTACATTTTGATGTTAAAGTACATAAAATAAGTCTCACACACTGAGTTATGTAGCTGTAACTTAATAATTAAAATAATGGGTGGAGGAAAAAGTTCAAGATCAAATGTAAAATTTTTACTCATTTCAAAGGGTCATTACTCGCTTAGGGGATAAAAACACAAAGTGAAATATGGCAAAAACTAATCACTGGAGTCACACTAATGAAAAAATATTGCTGTAATTGTGTGTTTGTTTACCCTTTACAAATTACAGCCCCTCAAAGATCAGAAAATTGAGAAAAATGACATTTTTAGACCCCTTAGACCAAAAGGGGATAAAATTAAAAATAAAATTTTTCAGCCAATTGAATATTCCATTCTAGTACTATGCACGTTATATGTATTATTTTGTGTATTTGGTTTGTAAAAAAGATACAGCTGTTCGAAATTGTGTTATTTATCCATTTAACTCATTTTGAAAGGGAGCACTAAATCATTGAATTATTTAATTGTGGCGTGTTTTTTATCTATAAATGGAGCTCAAAAGTATTGCAAGACTACTTTAATCATATTCCAACAAAGAACAACAAAAACATTTTTCGCTTAAAAAAATATTCAAATCATTTTCTGAGTTAAAATATTTAATTAAAATGAAAATTACTGACCTTTTTTTAGCTTTATTTATACAAAAACAATGAAACATTTTGTATGTCAGAGTATCACAAACAATCGAAAATTCTTTCTAAAATTTTAAACTTTTCAAAATTGTGTTATTTGTCCAAATACTCATCCCTAAAACATAAAGAAAAATTATGAAAACAGCATTACACCATCTTGAAATTATGTATATTGTACTCTATATAATACGAAAACTAAAAATCATATTGCAAATATAGAAAATAAAATTTTAACACACAGGTCATATAGT
Organism: Uloborus diversus; assembly: GCF_026930045.1. Lineage (NCBI taxonomy): Eukaryota > Metazoa > Arthropoda > Arachnida > Araneae > Uloboridae > Uloborus > Uloborus diversus. The sequence continues at coordinate 8,846,795 of NC_072740.1, read as the reverse complement.
CATTTTTTGACCTTTTTCAGCAGAAGATTTTTTTTAGTTATACATACTTCATGTGTATTGCAACTGGACAATAATTTTACTTTGAGTGTATTAAAACTCGTTGGAATAAAGCAATGATTAGCTCTTGTATTGGGAATTCTATTTGCTGAGTCAAACCTTTCTTGGAGCATTTTTTCAGCTAAATCAACTTTCTGAGTGCTTACATAGATAAATTTAATGCCTGTAACAGCTGAATTACAAAAGTTATAAATTTCCAAAGGAGTTAAACTATGACTTCCCGTAGGTCTTTGCAAGCTATCTTTTGTAACAACTCTTTTCACTGTTCCTCCGATCCCGTCACATGGTCCTTTACCGTGTGAGGTTGCATAGAAATGTCATTCAGCTTTCAAATTGAAATCGTCTTCGTGATGACATAAATTTAAAGTTCTTTCTATTTTTGTAATGTACGCTAGCTCCATCTGTAAAATAATAAACTTTCTCCAAGTTAGGAATGTCAGATTTTACAATTTGTAGTACTTCTTTTTGAAAAGAATCAACTGCAACTGTAGTGTGGCGCAAATAATCACTTATGCAAAAGCTGTTGGTTTGTAATTCATTGATACAACATCACTTTTTATTTACTAATACACAAAATGTTATTTGCAATTTTATAAAATATTTCAGATTATTTATGATACTCTGACATAAAAAAATGCTTCATTGTTTTTGTATAATTAAAGCTAAAAAATGGTCAGTAATTTTCATTTGTCTTAAATATTTTAACTCAGAAAATGATTTAAATATGTTTTAAAGCAAACAAAATTTTTGTTGTTCTTCATTAAATTATAATTAAAGCAGCCTTGCAATACTTTAGAGCCCATTTATAGATTAAAAAACACTCCAAAATTAACAAATTCAATGATTTAGTGCTCCTTTTCAAAATGAGTTAAATGGATAAATAACACAATTTCGAACAGCTGTATCTTTTTTACAAACCAAATACACAAAACAATACATGTAACGTGCATAGTACTAGAATGGAATATTCAATTGGTTGAAAAATTTTATTTTTAATTTCATCCCCTTTTGGTTTACAGGGGTCTAAAAATGTCATTTTTCTCAATTTTCTGATCTTTGAGGGGCTGTAATTTATAAAGGGTAAACAAACACACAATTACAGCTATATTTTTCATTAGTGTGACTCCAGTGATTAGTTTTTGTCATATTTCACTTTGTGTTTTTATCTCCTAAGCGAGTAATGACCCTTTTGAAATGAGTAAAAACTTTACATTTGACCTTGAACTTTGGCCTGCTGCCATTATTTTGATTAGTAAGTTACAGGTACATAACTCAGTGTGTGAGACTATTATCTTATGTACTTTAACATCAAAATGTAAAATGTTCTGCCATGATTGTTATTCAATTAGATTTGGGCCAAAATGCAAAGGTCTAAAAGTCCCATTTTTGACTATGAAAATGACTTTTGATGACCTCTAAAAAATCAAGGGTTAAGGTTAGAGAAAAAATAGTGGTTTTAAACATCATTTATATGCATCTTTTTGGGATATTAATTTCAAAAAAATTAAAAATGGTCGAGCTCACTCATCCGTTGAATCTGTATGGAATGACCCATCTGCTATTGTATTGCATTAAGATATATAATTTTCTAACCTTTACATAAAAGAAATTAATTTATCAAATAATTGGATGTGAAATATGGAGTTCAGTACATGCTTCAAAATTAGGTTTTAGCATGCAATCAGCAGCTTTTTCCAAACAGGGTTTAAGCAAGAAATCTAGAATCTGTTTGTCTTGTCCCTTTTTTTTTGTTTAAAAAGTAAAACCATTGGTAGCTTTCATAATGTCATGCATTATTTTACTATGTGGTATTACATTTATTAACTGTTGAGATATTTTGACATGCTCAAGTGTTTTTCTATTGAGTGATCCAATCTGGTAGGAGAGAATGGAATTCCAATTTTGAAATTTTCTTTCCATAACACTGCCCTAAGGTTGTTTCTTAAAGAAAAATTTTTTGTACTATCAATTTTTGTATTTTCTGGCAGATAAGCTTCAGCTTGTATGTCTTTAAAAGGTGGGTTATCGCCTGTGACTTATATAGTATAAAAGTAATGTTTCAAACATTATTTAAATTTATGTTATATATATTGCCTAAAATAAATGAAATGAATCTGAACAATTCTCTATGTCCAGATTTGCAGACTTGCCAAACAAATAGTTCAACTTCTATGATGTCACATATGATACATATGGTGAAAACTTGATTCTCTTTGTATTCTTGGAGCTGTTTACTTGACACATGCTGTGCTCATACTGATCTATTATTCATTTTATAAAATACGTTTCAGCTTAAGTATTATTATTTTTTAAATGGAGATCTTAAGTAAGAAATAATTATTTTAAAGAATCCTATTGGAATTTCCCCCTCTGATCACTTTTGAGTGTTATGTAGCTGAGGGACTGTGATTTAATACTTTTATTTTAACTCTATTATAAATTGTGCTTGATTAGTGTCAACAGCGTAAAGAATTACACATGTTCCGTCTTTCTAGACATATTTACTTTAGAGAGATTGAGAATGAGATTGCAAGTTTTAAAATATGACTGATAAATATTGGATTAAATTTATATACCATATTTTCCTGTATATTATCCACAGAGTCATTAACAAATAATCAGCAGATTATATGCAGGAAAATACCGTATAGGTATACCCAATTATCTGCAGATTATCTGTTTTAAAAGTAGAATACTAATCAACAATATTTTATTCATCTCTCTTCTTGCTTTGAACAAATTTTTTTAAAGTTTTACTACACATAACAAATACAAATACAAAAGTGACGACCAGCAACAGGTTCTGGGCCCAGCTAGACTGGTCCTAGTCAATTTACAATCCCCAGTGAAGATCAATGGCCCTCTTAAAACTGTCTACTCCCTTGCTCATTACCACCTCTTCCGGTAAGCTGTTCCAAGGTTCCACTACCCTGCTAAAATAATAATTTTTCCCAATATCCATGTTAGCCTGAGATTTAAATAGCTTAAAACAATGACCCCTTGTCCTGTTTTCAGTGCTAAACTTCAGCCCCGTAACATCTTTCGTTTTAATAAATTTAAACAGCTGAATCATGTCCCCTTGGTCTCTTCTTTGCTCAAGACTGTACATTTTAAGCCTTCTAAGCCTGGAATCATAATCTAAGTGGGAAAGTCTACTTATTAGCCTTGTAGCCCGCCTTTGAACCCTTACCAATACATTAATGTCTTTCTTAAGATAAGGAGACCAAAACTGAACAGCATACTCCAAATGGGGTCTTACCAAACTTCTATATAAGGGCAGAAGAACTTCTTTAGATTTGTTTGAAATAGATCTATTGATAAACCCAAGCATCTTATTGGCTTTGTTGCTAGCAATGTTGCACTGTTGGCTAAACTTTAAATCCTGACTTATTAAGACCCCCAGATCAGTAACTTTGTCTGCCTGACTAATGACTGAACCTTGCAAATAATAACTTGTACACTTATTTCCATGCCTTAAATGTAGCACTTGACATTTCCCAACATTAACAGCCATACCCCATTTATCAGCCCACTCTGTAATATGATCTAGATCCTCTTGCAGCTGATTTCCTTGTTCTTCATTTTCTACAGTCCCCATAACTTTGACATCATCAGCAAAACAATTCATGTTCCCAGAAATATTTTTGTGAATATCGTTCATAAAGACAATGAACAAAACCAGCCCTAACACTGATCCTTGAGGAACCCCGCTTAAGACCACTCTCCAATTAGAATAATTTCCCCTTGCAACTACTCTTTGTTTCCTTCCAGTCAGCCAGTTTTTTACCCAAATGAACGTTTTCCCTCCTATTCCTATATCAGCTAATTTGCTCAGTAGAGCAACATGCGGTACCTTCTCGAAAGCTTTTGAAAATCAATGTAAACAACATCTACAGGCTTCTTATTGTCCAAAGCCATGGTAACTTTGTCATAGAAATGTAATAAATTAGTTGCACAAGATTTACCTTTCCTGAAACCGTACTGAAAACTAGTCAATAGGTTATTAGTCTCTAGAAAATTTACTATCTTAATTTTCATCAATGTTTCAAAAATTTTGCAAACCACCAAAGTTAGACTCATGGGTCTGTAATTTCCCTTACTCCCTTTAGACCCTTTCTTGAAGAGCGGTGTAATGTTAGCCAGCTTCCAGTCCTCTGGCACTGTCCCCGAATTATAAGAAGCATTGAAAATGTTTGCGATTACATCTGCTAATTCCTCTGCACATTCAACTAAAATTTTTGGATAAATATTATCTGGTCCTGGAGCCTTAGTCTCTTTAATTTTTTTTTAATGAAGTAAAACGTCATCCCTGGAAAATACAAAGTCCTCAAGCTGTACTATAGCTTGTGTCTTGTTGGTGTCAACTGTTGAGATACAGTTATCGTTAAAAACACTCGAAAAAAGTTATTAAGAACATTAGCAATATCATTATCGTCCTGAATTAAAATTCCGTGCTCATCAACCAGTGGCCCAATATGACTATTTCGAACTTTCCCCGATTAAGCTTATGCAAAAAACCTCTTGGGATTCCTGTTTATGTTATCTGCCAGTCTTTGCAAACTTAATGACAAATGGGTCATCCCTGCAATCTATGAGTATCCCAAATTTTATGTAATATATTTAAGTGTGACATAGTTTCAATTTTACATTTTAACAAGAAATTTAAATGTTAGTGTATATTTGATAAAATATTGGATCCTTAAGTTTTCATCTTGCAGGCAGACAAAACTCTCAAATCTCAAGTATAATAACAAAAAGTACTAGAGGTTTCGTACTAGAAAATAATATGGATGTTGTTAACTTGTTTATTAGGGTCATTCTCCAGAAAACGTAACTTTTGAATGGAAATATTTTTCAATTCCGAAACTTATTTTTTTCATTCTTACATGAAATTGTTACATACAAGAAGTAACCATAAACAATGGTCCAGCTAAGTTCCAATTATTTTACTCATAAATAAAAATAAAAAGCGTTCATGGGAATAAAAAAAAGAAAAAACTTAAATATTTAAAAATTGAGACCACTCTCTAATTAAAATACAGCTTAATTAGTAGTTTCAAATGTATGTTAAAAAATAGTATTTAGTAAATTTGAGGATATACTGGCAATTTATAACTTTGGTAGAATGCTTATAATTGATGTATTTCCCCTCTATCATTTATTTTCACCTCAGAAATGATGACATGGATAAGGTCTGTCACGGTGGTGAGATTCACAGAGATGAGGAATTTTCCATTAATATAGGCCTAATAGATACAGTTTTCAGGGATTTTATTTCTTCGTTGCTACAATCTGCACATTTAAGCATATAAAGACGTGTTCACTGCTTTTTTTACATTAATTTATATCCTTGAAATTCAAGTTCACAGAGGTGAGAAGTCAGAATAACCACACTAAGTTTTTAAAGTAAAATCCATCTTGTTTTTGGACAAAGATCTCACAACTTCTTTATGACTGGTAAATAAACAAGGAGGCTCCCTTATATTACGAAAAATAAAATTTGATGTCATTACTGCCACGTGTTAATGAAGAATGGCATTTTGTGTTTAGGTAATTGAGGTGAGAATTTATTGTGTGACATGACTCCTTGTCCTACTAAAACGAACTAAAACACAATATTAAAAAATTAAATATACTTAAACAATTAGTATTTGAGATACTTGTGAAAGGAATAATAAATAAGTGTATACTTTTAATTAAACAAGTTATTAAGCAACATAAACACTTACACAAGATGTGTGACATGCCACTAATGTGAGAATTCACATGTTGGGAGCCTAAAATAAGTATTAGTATTTAAAAATCATTGGTAGGTTTAAATAGATATATTTTTGATGAAATTAAAAATCATTGTTAAATGAATTGTCCCTTAACGTTTTTACTGTAAGAGGTGTGTGACAGAAAAGTTAGTTTTTGAAGAATGACCCATTACTGAGAAAGAATCTTAAATTTTTAATTTAAAATGGGGCACTGGTCTGCTTTTAAACATTTTTCAACATCTGTAAATGATCTAAAAACTAAAAGAAAACTTAAATATTTTGTTTTATTTTTATAACAGTTGGCATGGCTATTTAGAATAATAAGTCCGCTGGTTCTTTTTGAACGTAATGAATAAAGAATAAATTTAGACAAATTAGAATTTTTTTAATTATTTATCTTTTTGTCAAGGGATATGTACGGATTTAGTGACAAACTGGATGCATTAGATTGTTCAGTCGTCATTTTGTTTAGAAATAGGGAATTCGTAAAGATTTCATTTAGAAAAGAGTAATTACTTTGCCGCACGTAAATCGGCCAAGTCGAGCACGAAGCAAACACTGCCGTACCATCCTTTACTGGAACCATTTCGCCGCATTTTCAGGCCCCTATTTGAGAACCTTCTGATGAGACCAGAACGCAGAAATTTTCGTCATCCAGTAAGCTATAATCACATACTTGAAATCCGAAATTTCAAGTCTGTAGGTCATTTAGTTCCGAAGTTAAGGGAAAGCAAAGTTTCGCATTTATGACACTCACTCACTCATGATCATCAAAATAGAACTAGTACTTCCCATAAACTCAGAGAGGTGAAATTTGGTACAGAGTTAGGGTTTGATGACTACATAAAGGGAAAACTATAAAAACTAGGCTAATCAAAGTTCTAGAGTGACCGTGATTAGAAAACAAAAGAGCCCAACCAAACTATTAGAGATCGACATAACGCCTTTACGAAAAATATTCAACTTGGTGGGCCGCTTCATTTGATGTCAAAAATCAAAAGTCTGAAGTATCTAATGAAGAAACCTCAGCTGGTCTCAGCTGTATTAGAGATATGGTAATGCCCCCTTCTACTATTGGTACATCAAAAAATAGACTGTCATTGCAAAAGTCCAGCGTAGTGGGACACATCTTCTAATTTAATCTAGTCTAACTTGAGTCTACTCGAACATTACACAAATTAAATGTTTCTACAAAAAGAAGTGAAATCCCACCAGAAACATTCTGTAAAAAACTAGCCAAGTCTCGATGGAGCTGCTTGTTTATCTCTAAAAAGTAATGAAATCTAGACAAAGTCATGACAAGTCTAAGGTTCCTTACTGCGATTTCTTTATTATTATAATTAATGTCGTGTGACTTGGCCGTTAAAGGGTACACAAGGGTACAAAACCAGGTGCTCCATGACACCATTGCACCAATCTGTCGCCAGAACCGCTACCCAATGACGATGGAAAATTGCCACTTGGAAAACGTGTAAACAAAATTGACTTGTACCCATTAACGTATAAAGAACGTTTAACGGCCAAGTCACACAACATTAACTATAATAATAAAGAAATCGCAGTAAGGAACCTTAGACTTGTCATGACTTTGTCTAGATTTCATTACTTTTTAGAGATAAACAAGCAGCTCCATCGAGACTTGGCTAGTTTTTTACAGAATGTTTTTGGTGGGATAGCTTTTAGAGAGAGGTTCATTTTCATATGAACTATTTATGTTTGTTATGTTTTTAAAAGTAAATTGGTGATTAAGCAAAAAACGAAAAAAAAAAAAAAAAAACATGAAGGTAAATGCAAGGCTTTTTTTAGTGCATCCTGTTTCAGTTTTAAGCAAATTATCTTTATGGGCTCTCATAAAATGTTGTTTCTGGTTTTATTTCTGAAAGCCCTAAAGAAATAATTCTTTATAAAGAACAGAAGTTATGTTTTGATATTTTTCTTGCATATGATCAGTTATAAATCATGTGGGGGGGGGGGGAATTGTTGATTATAGAAAAAATATCATTTTTTAAATATTACTTATGAAGATAAAATTTGCTCATTTTTAGTGTAAACTTAGAAGAAGCAGAGTTCATACAAATGGAAACCATCATGGAAGACGATAAAGATGAAAATAATTACAGTAGCCCACCAAGGAGCCCTTCATTTGATTTAGGTCATTCAAATTTCGTCTTAGACACACCTACTAGGAGAACAAGTACCTGTAGCATTGATGCAGATAGTACATCATTGTCAAGATCTAAAATATTAGATTTTCCTGGATCCAAGTTTGTCAATATGATTATTGGTTCTAATCGAGAATTGTCATGTAGCATTGATTCAGTTAAAGATACGCAAAGCAATTCAGTCTCAACACCATTTATCTTGAAATCCCCATGTCCAAAAAGAAGGTCTAGTTGTGAACCTTCGTTAGTGATAAATGAAACCAGAATGAGTGCAGAATCTCCACTTCTAACTTCTTTATCTCAAGAAGAGATCAATGTTGGTGGCGAAAATTTAGAAACTGAAGATCAGCACGTTTTATATCAAGAAAAGCCACCAGATCATTGCATCATTAAAATTCCAGATTTGTCTGTGGTTGAGGAAGAAAGCTCATCTGGTTCTAGAGGCTCATCTCCTGTTAATGATTTTGGACTTCCAGGAATATTGATAGAGGGTAATATAGATCCTGTTGTTGCAACACCCTATGAGCCAAACACTTCCCAAGAAAGTTTATCTTCTTCTGATAGCCAAAGCACAAACATCTATTCTCCTCTCATAAAGAGTGTTTAAGTTATGTGATGTGCATGTTAATATAAAATGTGATGTTTTTAATAGTATTTGCAAGAGAGAGAGTAAAAAAAAATTTCTTTTTGAAGTATAATGCTTCATAGAATAAAATTATGACATATTTAAACATTTAGTTAGAGAACCCCAATTTCCTTCAGTTTCAATTATTAAAAAAATTCGGCAGTTGAAATTATTTAACTCGTAATAGTTATTGAAGAAATTATTAAGTAATAGTTAATTGGCTTCTGGTTTTTGTAATGTTTTATTAAAACATTGAATTTTCCCCTAAAATTACCTGTAAAGTAGACATAATGGTTTTCTACCTTTTTTAGTTGTTCACACTTAAGTATTATGTTAAGTCATTCCTTTTTGCTAACAACGCATTTACATGTTTGCAATTACTCATTTTACGATGAAATATTTAAAAATCATGTTGAGTTTTGCTAAAAAGAATATTATATATGAATGCAGTTCTTTTCAAACTTTGCCTTTAAAATTAAATTCCTTTAACGTATCTTAAGATTTATGTATAACTTTGGGTAAATATGTATTTTTATTTTTATATCAAGTAATTGAAATGTGACTATTTAAAGAAGGAGATATTTTTAACTGATGTCAAAGAGTAAAAGTTGTAAATCAAAGGAAAAAAACTTCTAAAGTTTCAATGTTTTATCTTGAGTTCAAGGTTTAGCTTATAATGCGATATTCATATACATAGGTTGATATACAACTTAGGTAGTTATATCTGTAAGTTTTATTGTGAACCTTGTGATTTACTTCTTACTAACCTTTTACACTGATCATCCACATTTTTCATATTTATAACATTCTTCAAATACAATTTTTTTAAAATTTGAGCTTCGGGTCTTAACACTTTGATAAATTAATTATGACTTTGGTGTGGAACTTTGGACAATTCATTACATTTTTCTGAATCTCTATGTGTGTTGTCTACTTAATATACATGTTTTTCTATTCCAATTTACATGAAACTGTGATTTTTACTTTCTTTGTTAGTTTTGTCTATCTTTTGGAAACACTTTTAAAATTGGCATAAAAATTTGTTATACCAAACATTATTTTTGAGAGATTTTGTACAGCACGTTAAAAAATTTAATCTTAATTTTTGTATGCACACTTTTCTATCTTATTTATCTATTATTACACTAGATTCTTAAAGTACTAATGTTTGTTTCATCTTTTCCTTGAATAAACTAATTAGAATGTCAATTAATATATACTTTCATTGTTTCTGAAAATCTTTTTAAATATAAGTATTTTATAAATCTTTTATTTTTTAATTTTTACTGTAGGTGTGAATTGAGATGTATAAATTTATATATATTCTCAATTACTTCAATTTATACGGCCATGACTGTGCTGCTTGTTTGTTTCTAAATCTGAAATAAAAATTTGTTTATTCCATGTTTGATATTTTTTCCCCTGAACCACTATACAAACATTTTTTCCTCATGATTATTTCATAGACAAACTTTTTACACCATTTAAACTAATAATGAATGAGTTGTTGATTTCGAAGATTTTTAAACAATTTATGGCAATACACATATTTATTTCTGGTGACTGGATTTATTAAGCAATAATCATTTTGCATCTGTTAACAATGTGAACATGATATGTAATTTTTTTTATTTATCAGAGCTGCATTTAAGTCTGCATGTACTTCAAACTCTAGTACAAAACTCTCTCTCTAATATTTTATTAACAGTCAAAATACCAATTTTTTAATTTAAAATTTGAGCTTTCAGGGGAGGGGGGGGAAGAGTTATTAGTAAATCAATGCTTGAATGGTAGGATGTTGCTACAAAAAGATTAAAGAAATATATATTTTGCTTTTGTTACTTTTATCTTATGACTTAAAAAAAAAAAAAAAAAATAGAATAGATGTACAGAATATCGGGCAAAGTGAAATATTTACTTTGCTTTTAGTGCCACTTCTATCTGCTAATATTTTAATTATGTAGTAACACATGTAGTCTATTCCAGTCAAGAAAAAATTACCTCTGAAAATTATTGTAGAATATGATAATGCAAGCAATTTTCAAAAATTGATACTCATATAGTAATATTTTGTTGCAAGTCAAATTATTTTTGGCATTGTTCTATGATAAAGTTCTTGTAATTAACAGTTGAAATATTACTTGAGACCTTCTAATATTCGGTGCAGTATTTATTTAGTTAATATTAAGCTTATTTGTATTTTAAATATTTTGTACAATAAGACAAGTACATGCAGGGCAAAGTGAAAGTTAATTTTGTTTAATTGTTCATTTATTAAATCTCGCTTATTTTTTATTACTTAGTTCATTAATATACCTTAATTTAGCAATTTAGAGTTATTCATTCATTCACTTATTTTTTTTATGCATTCACTCTTTTACTCACTTATTTATTTGTCCTCATGCATTTATTTATTTATTCGTCTATTTTTTCAGTATAATTTCATTTATTCATTCACCCTTTTATTTACTAATTCATTTGGTCAAAAATACTCTTTATAAATTGAGTAGAAAATATTTCACTACAAAAAAAAATTCATTTTTCACTTTGCCCCATGAAAAAAAACTTTTTTTAAAGCGAAAATTTTTGCTGCCAAAAATAAAAAATACTGTTTCAATGACAGTTTGATTACAAAATTCAATATCCTTTCTTCATGTACTGTAATTTTCAAAACAAATAGGGAAGTTGCAACCTATTAAATGTTCATATTTTGGCTATTGGATATTGTTAATTGACCCTCAAAACTAAAAAATTCACCATCGCCGAATTTTAAAACACCGTGGTTGATTTTTAATGAATTTTTAAAAATCCACGCGCAAAAGTGCGCGCTTCTGAAACGTCACGAGCCTACGTCACAGGGCGCGAATGGGCAGCTTTCCGCCGAAGATCCCTTGTTTTCGCTAGGGACATTTTGAGCGCGCTGATATTTATATTTTTTAGAAATTCAATAATCCTTTTGAACACACTATGGAGGCCGGATTCGTTAAAGCACAATCTAAATAATCTTCCTCAAGTAACACCAATGAGATATTCGAATATTTTCGAGAGGATGAGAGGTTAAATGCGAGGAGAAAGCCTTTTACGTTTCGCCCTCGAAGTCGAATGCGTGACCTTCGCTTCTCCCCTATCAGAAGAGGGGATGACGTCACTTCCTATGCCATTTGACGTCACAAGAGCTTGAACTTTAAAAATTAATTTAAAAAAAAACTACTTATCGTATCGCAAAAATTTTTTCACCTATGATGTTCATACATGTTACTCTATCATATAAAAATAAAATTGAAAAATCGAAAACTTCCCTACTTCCAATTCGTTTATTTTGAAAAAGCTCCATCATCTTGACCATTTCACTTTGCCCCACATTCACCTACTTATAAGTTTGGACAATATATTAAAATTTTCGTAATATTAACCATAGTATAATAACAGATAAAATTCATCCTTACTTGGAAAGAATCTGTATTGTAATCAAAGTAGCTGAGATGATTGTGCAGTGGAATTATTCTTTTCACTATAGAAAAACTACACGAATTAATGTTGGATATACATAAATAAGGTCAGTTGGGATAAATTGGACTTCCAATCTTTAAAGAAAGAGATTCTACCTTCTCTTTCTTAGGATGAATTGAGAGAAAATGGTGTCAAAATTCTAAATATTTTTAACTTTGTAAATATCCTAAAATGTTTATTATTCTGGGTCACATTTTTACAAAAAAAGAAGTTTGAAACTTTTTTTTTTTTCGGAATTTTTCACCAAGTCTCTTTTTACTTATTGTTCACATCTCCCAGCCATTATATTCACGACTTATTCTTTTCCACGAAAATAATGAACCTTAAAGTGCTGTACTGAAAGGTTTGGTGTGGAGAAAAGTATTGGCAAATGAGTTCTAGAATAGTGATGATAGATTAATTCAGTGTACCAGATTTTACTTTAGAAAAAATTCCGTATTTAAAAAACAAGGAAGGAAATTACAGTTACGGATTTGAGACTTGGCAAGTGAGGTTCACACAAGGAGCAATTTGTAAATGCAAAGAATGTGTTCAAGTTGGGCGACGTAAATCTTGAGCAATATTTCTTTGTCAAAAGGTTCTCAAATGTATGACCAAACACAGTAAATAAATAAATAAAAAAATTCTTTGCTTTTGTTTGACAAAGTATCGAACTTGGGGCACCCCATTCCAAAGTATGTAAGATTCACCTCCCTCTTACTATTATTTTTTAAAATTAAAAAAAGTTTACACAACACACACATATACATACAGTTGGGTCTCTGCTCAACGACTTTCAAGGGACCACAAAAAATCGTTCTTAAGTAGAAAGCATCCTTAAATAGAAAAAGTCATTGAATAGAGCGTCGTTAAACAGAGAGCCAACTGTGTGTGTGTGTATATATATATATTATTTATAAAATAAAAGCACCCCCCCCCCCGAAAGTCGGGTCTAGCTACGCCTCTGGCCAGGGGGAATTTCTGTTTTAAGCTTAATTTCATGACCATCTGTAAAAATAGCCACTAGATGGCAGCACGAATGCAAAATTAAGAAGCTGAATTTCGGCTATGAGCGAGATTGAATTTATGAAGTTAGAGGACGGTAGATATAAAACTCAATTTAACTAATATTCCTTTTCAAAACAATGTTAAGTTTTTCCCAACAGGCAGAGTAGGCAGCTGTCTAGGGCGGCAAATTTTGCTTCCATCTCATTTTTTAAATTATTATTCTTGAAAATAAAACATCGGTTCTTTTCTTATTTTTCCCCAAAAGAGCGACATAACTGATCCTAACTTGTCAGCGGACTTGAACGTAATAGGGAAATTGCAACCTATTAAATGTTCATATTTTGGCTATTGGATATTGTTAATTGACCCTCAAAACTAAAAAATTCACCATCGCCGAATTTTAAAACACCGTGGTTGATTTTTAATGAATTTTTAAAAATCCACGCGCAAAAAGTGCGCGCTTCTGAAACGTCACGAGCCTACGTCACAAGGCGCGAATGGGCAGCCTTCCGCCGAAGATCCCTTGTTTTCGCTAGAGTGCCTTGAATGATCAGAGTGACGACAAGCACACCCCCCGGAGAAGCGGGGAAGCGCCTCTGTCCGCCGGAGGGCATCTTGACGAAAGTCTCGTAGACTTAACATAGGAAGATTGGATAGGTTTCAGAAAAACGCTTTTTTTGTGAATAATCAGTTTTCTACTGACATTTCACCTTATGTCTCAAGTGCATAAATGTATGGACTATCAGTTTTTATCATTTTTGGAACTCTAAGCGAGAAATTGATTTAATTATAGAGCATTGATCTTGGGATTTTGGATTTCGATAGTGTTGGCGGACTTTTTGGTTTCACTAACGTTGCGGCAACCATTCTCCGCTTCAGGAGCGTTTGATTTTCGGGTTTTAGAAGTTAGTTTTGCTTGTAAATGGGTTTCATCCCATAATATTTTTACTCAAATGAAATAATTATCTGAGAATAAAATGCATCTTGTTTGTAAGAAAAAGAAATATATATTAGTTATTATATGGAAACTATTTAAAGTTTATTCTATGAAGCTGCTTATTATTTATGATTCAGTATAGAGAAAATTGAAACTAGTGCACATTTTTATTGTTTACACACATAAACCATAAGGGGGGGGGGATGTGAAACTCAATTCCAATAACTCAGTATGAATGTTCAAAATTAAATAAGTTTAAAATTAATTTAAATCATTCATATTCATAGTGTGGGGTATATCCTAAAGTACGCAAATTCAAATCAGTATTTTTCATACTGTTTCGAAAAAAACTCAAAGAATTAGTATCTTTTCACGAAATTAATATATCATTAAACCACCATTTCGTAAAACATTCAACTTTACGCAAATTTGCAGTTACCTAGTTGTAGCATTCAGCTGACGATATACTTTTTTTTTTATACTTTACCAATTTTTTTTTAAATTGGATATAGCAGAAATTAATTAAACTAATTCGTATGCATGTATCTGTACCTGGGAGGGAAAGGGAATTTAGTCACAAAAATAAAGTCAGGAGACGAGTTAGAAATTTTTCTTTTCTGATAATTTTTATTACTCGATTGGATTGCCATATATGAGCTTATAGAATGAAAATTAGTTCATTGAAATCTTCGCAGATAATTCTTCTTGTACTTCTAAATAGAGTTTAAAATGTTGAGTAAGATAGTGCAAAAGTCTCGATCTTGAATCAGGTGATTTGCCTTGAACCGCCCAGCTACAGATATATTATGTTTCCTAATTTGCTTCGAGGGGAACTTTTTTTTATTGCACTTTAATTAATAAGCAATTAATAAGCACGTTAATTGACAAGCAATGGAAATTCATTATTTATTTTTCGAATTTTCTCTCGTTGAAAAACAATTATCATAGCTTTTTTTTTTTTTTCAAGAAGACTCATTTTTAACACCTGAAAAACAATGGAAGGGGGTTATAAGTTTGACGTGTCTGTGTATTTGTGTATCTGTCTGAGACACTCTAGCGCCTAAACGGATGGACCGATTTTGAAAAAAAAAATGTTCGAAAGGAGAACTGATCGAGAGTGTTCTTAGCTAGGTTGCATCTTTGGATCACATTAATTAAGGAAGATATTAATTAAACCCGTCTAAAAGTTTTTTCGCAATTTGTGCAGTGAAAACATAGTTAATTTTTTTTAAATTTAATACCAAAATAAAGAGAATTTTTTTCCGCGTCTGATAGAATGTGTTTGGAACTTCCATATTTCATAGAATTCGAATTATAACGTTTTTTAAAAGAAGATTTTAATAACGATTAAGCCTTTATTCACGCGATTGATAAACGAATTCATTGTTGGTCGACAAGGAAATTTAATATGTTGCCAGTTTCTAATCAATAGCAAATAAAATACTTGACAATGATTCTTAATAATATAAGGCTTTTAAAAGGTTTTTCAATCTTCCCTCTTGATTCTACAGTTGCGACTCAGTCGGGGGTTTTTAAAATTTTTAATTTTTAATTTTTAAAGTAATGGTCTTTTCTGATTCGTTTCTCTTGTGAAAATTAAAATTTGTCATTTACTTTGTTTTCATTCACGCACACATAATATGTAAAGAAAATGGTGATGTCGCTTGTCATTTTCAATTCGTTTTTCTTAGAAATCTTATGTATGTATTTGTTTTTGGCGGATAAGTGAAAAGAAAGAATGGAGAGAAACTCATAGCCTCTGCCAAATGCTTCAGAAACTGAAGTCAGGTCTGCTGCCAAAACCGCGATAACGATTCACACTTGGTGGCAAATCGCCAAACGGTCAAAATTTTCTCTTCTCATCTGGATTCGTTAAAGCACAATCTAAATAATCTTCCTCAAGTAATATCAATGATGTTATTCGAATACTTACGAGAAGATGAGAGGTTTTTCCAGAAACGCGAGGAGTTAAATGCGAGGAGATAAGCCTTTTACGTTTCGTCTTCGAAGTCGAAAGTACGTTCTTCGGTTTCTCCCATGACATGGGAACCGGTTCGCTAGCGTTTCTCTCCTATCGGAAGACGCATGACGTCACTTCCTATGCCATTTGACGTCACAAGGGCTTGAACTTTAAAAATTAATTAAAAAAAAAAAACTACTTATCGTATCGCAAAATTTTTTTCACCTATGATGTTCATACATGTTACTCTATCATATAAAAATAAAATTGAAAAATCGAAAACTTCCCTATTGTCGAAACCACAGAAAATGCGCTGTGACAGACTTCCGGTAATGGGTAATCAGTTTCATTTTTAGCTTGCTGCAGGGACGGAGTACATCCAGAGTTCAGTGAGTACATCCCCTATAGAAAACATACACTTTGGTCTATACTTTCCAAGAATTTCTTTCCAGAATTTCGCTTCAAGAAGAGAACCTCAGGTAAAACAGACATAACATCTGGTTTTCTTAAAAAGACCATGTGCAGCACTGGAAGGGCTGGGGCTGAGTGACCATTATCTCCTTCTGCGTTTAAAAAGAGCATTTTATTCCTCTCATACCCTTAGGAGTGTTCATCACGAAACATAACTTGAATGTTTTAAGAATTGGAAAGTAATTTAGGATTATTACTTCTGTTAGTAAGTTAGTTAAAACCTACTCCGTTTGGAAAACCATTTATTTGTGGAACGAATCAAAGTATTTTTTAAACTTTTAATATGTATTGTTTACATACCATAGGTGACGCTTTGAAACGCTAAAATTTGATTGTTTTAATATACGTATTTGAATATTGAAAACAAAAAAAAAGTAAACCGAATGATTTTGAAATTGTGGTGTTTTTCATTGCTCAGTTAATTTTGTTCGGTTACTTTGTTAACGAAAGAATTAAATAAATTCCGTTTTTGTCAATTTAAATGCCGTTGTCACTGTCTTATGAAAGTTTAAAATCGAATACAAAATTTCAGACACACAAATACTAAAAGGCAGAATATAATTGTAATAAATAGTTTTAGAATGAAATTGAACGCTTTTGAAACGAACTAAAAAGAATTTAAAAAAAAAAAACCTCTCTAAGCCTTTGTGCAGATTTAAAGCCACCTAGAGATTCAACATGCCTCACAGATTTCCTGAAAAGTTTGTGATTGCGAATTTTAATAGCAATCAAAATACTTGCAATATTTAAAAGGAAAAACATGGGATGCATGCATTATGCACTACATAACTATAAAGAAGTATAAAGAGTACATACATACATATAATATATATTTTCACGAAAATAAAGCTATCGGTGATTTTGCGTTTTGAATATTTTGTGAATTTACTATTAACGGAATTAAAATTTGATTATAATGTATGAAGTTTAAATATTTCGCGAATCTTATATTTTCTCTATTACGATGGGCTTGTGAAAAAAATTGCTTTTCCATATTTAAATTGACCTTGGATCAATCACGTAAGTGGAGGGCGGGGGGGGGGGGCGGTAGATTTCAAATCTGCCCAGGGTCAGCATGAAGCTAAATTCGGCCCTGCGTTGGAGCTTCCAATTTCAAAAAATTGCCTCGCAAGATTCTTTGACTTCTGAACCCCATGCTTTCACCTTTCGTCATTAACGATGGCCTAAAGTTGCGTTTTTAGAACTTCAACTCTGGAAACTTTCCGGGGGAGAACCCCTATTCAATACTATCATTTAAGGTTGTCTAAAATTGTATCTTCGGGGATCTTCAATATTGAAAAGTGGAGGAAGGGAGAGTTCTTCAACTGCATCGCTTCTTTTAACGCAGCCAAAGATGGCCAACAATAGCGTTTTTAAGACTCCATTATTGAACATTTTCTGGGGGAAAACCCCCCAAACCTCCGATTACCAAAGTCAGTCTAAAATTCCATTTTTGGATTTCAATTTCGAAAATATTTCGAATAAAATATCCGAACTCCGTCCTTTCTCACAACGTCATAAAAGATGGTCTTTAATTGCTTTTGTGGCGTACGGGGGACGTGTCCGTGGCGAGGTTTGATCAACGGACTTTCGTGATGCTAATCCAGTACTTTACTGCTGAGTCAAAAGGACCTCAAGCCTCGGGGGCAAAGGTGTGTTGAGTGCTCTCTGAATGTACGTCACATAATTTCCCCTAAGTGATGGAGCGGGGAAGCGAGAGAGCAATATTTGGATCAGATGAGGCGCCGAGAAGTCAGGCGTTCAGGCAGAAACAACGAGACTCCAGTTGCAGCTTGTTGCTGTCGATGTGGGGCCCGATGCTGCGAAATATGGTACGATTTGTTGAGTAGCTGGATTAGCAACATGTGGCGTACAAATTTGGAAGCAGATTGAACGGAGCGTGTCCGTGGCGATATTTGATCCACGGACCTTTGTTATCCTAACCCAGTACTTTACTGCTGAGCCAAAAGAATCTCAAGACTAAAAGGCAAATAGCTAAGTGCTCTCTGAATGTACGCCAAACGTTTTTAGGATTTCAGTTACAAAAAATTTCGGGAGAAGGCCCTCTAGTCCTTCTACCCTTACCCACCAAAATCATCAAAAATCGTCTAAGGCTATGTTTTTGGCCCTTCAAGATCAACATATTTCAAGGGAAAAGTTCTGAAAATAATGTTTCCTCTGTCACCATAGATGGCCCACAATTGCATTTTAAGACTTTATTTCCGAAATTGTTTGAGGGGAGGGGGAGCCTCCGAACCGAACTTTCCCAAGCATCATTTCAGATACTCTAAAATCGCATTCCGGAACTCCAATATCGAAATGTAACTGAAGCTCATCTCTTCCTTTCGCATCACCAAAGATGATCAACAATCGCATTGTGGAAGCTTCAATTTCGAAAAATTTCCACAGAAGAGCCTCAAGATCTCTCTTCCTCTTTACACCACAAAGATCTTCGAAAACTGCGTTTTTAGAATGAAATTTTCGGAAAGGAGCCCAGTGGGGCGGGTTTTTGATTTTTCTCGGAGCAAAAACTTGATACTGCAAGCCTTACACCTTTTTTTTTTTTTTTTGACGTTTTAACTTTTCATTCATTGTATTCAAAGTACTAGTAACATTCAGGTAAACTCACAAAAGTTATTAAAAATAATAAAAAAAGACATACTTCAGTTATTAAACTTAAAAAAAAAAAAAAAAAAAAAAAAAGTCTCCTCGTTGCTACAATCTGAAAATGTTAAGCAAATGGAAACATGTTCACTTCCTGTTTACTTCCTTTTACAAAGTAAAGGAAGTATTGTATTCACGAAAAATTTTGCCCCAAAAATTGGCCTTAATTTCCATTTTGCTCGCCTCCGAATGAATGTTGAGTTTTTTTTCAATCCGACCACACGTGGGTATATGTCTGAGAGCATATAGACACCCAAAATATCCATTTTAACGATTCCCGAATTAATTACAACGCGTTTTCTCCTGACGTCTGTATATACGTATGTGCGTATTTATCTCGCATAACTAAAAAAACGGTACGTCCTAGAAAGTCGAAATTTGGTACGTAGACTCCTAGCGGGATCTTGTTGTGCACCTCTCCTTTTGGTTGCATTCGGATGTTCCTAAAGGGGTCTTACACGACTTATGATCGACTAATATTTCTCAGTATTTTTTTTAACACGATAACTTTAATGAAAACTTGTTTCTTGTCTTGAAAAATAATTTATTTTATTTTTATTCATGTCTTGTAAGCAACTTTGAAAATAATAATTTTCTAATGATTTTTTTCCTTGAATAAAAGCAAATGTTTTAGTGCGCTTTCTACAGAGCTGATTGAAGAGGAAACTTGTTTAATAATTTCTGATTCCAAGGAAGTTATTAGTAAAAACACATATTTTGTTATCTTCTTTGAAGTTTCTTACGCTGCAATCGTAGTCTTACATGTTAATAAAAAAAAAATAATAATAATAATTATAACAGAGTACGTTAATTATACTTATAGAATAAGAAAGTCAGTTTAAGTTAAGTAATATAAAAATAGAAGCATACTTATTAAAATTTTCGGCCTATATACATTTTAAACATTTAATTCAATTCACGCTGGTATTTTATATTCTCATCCTTTTAACTCCTTTTTAATAACTTCAAACTCCAATTTGTGTGAATAACACGTTCCCAAAATGAAATGCATCCGATGACTTCATAAATGTAAAAATGTGATGAAATATTTTGCATTTGCACTTCGGTTAAGCACATATCTGGGGACATGCCCATGCTGTGCGCAACCAGTAATGGCCACTGCACAGCGCAACTTACCCTCCCCATTCATTGACTAAAAGCGAAGAAAGTCTTTTCTCCGGACTTTTGCTCCTAATCCGGCAGAATCATGGCAGCGGCTCCTGTTGCTCCAAGAAAAAGACTTGTTTCCATTAAAAGTTACAGTATTGAGGTATGGTTTTAATGTATGTTGAGTAGATATTTCGTTTTTTTTTTTTTTTTTTTTTGGAAAATTCCCCCAAACTATATAAAAATAAACTTTTTATAAAATAATAACATATAACTTTTTCTAAATACTTTGTGAGCAGTTTTTTTAAACAAAAGCTATTATGATCGCAAATATCTTTTTACTTCCAGAACTTTTTAAAAAAAATTTCTAGTCATTTACTTGGTCTAGTCGAAATTTCCCTTTGTACACATGAAGTAGCATACTTAGCCTCATAGTGCCGTTAGACGTTTTTCTTTTTCAAAACAAAAATAAATTAGCTCGAGAGGCTTTTTTTTTTTTAATTTCTAAGAAAAAAATAATTTATAATCCACCTGTGCTGAAAACTTCTTTATTCTTCTGTTACTATTCCAACGTCTTTATTAGTTGACACTATCATAAGTCCTCATTTCAAACTGAGAACTCCAATTATCCGAATCAATAAAGACTGGACTACATTCTAATAATTGAAAATTCATAGAATTGCATATTTTCTGAAAAAAGGGTATATTTTAATTAATTACCGCATGTATGTGGAAAATAGGTGAGAAAAAAATTATTTTCAAAGAATAAGATATTTTAATTAATCAAATAAAAAAGAAACAGTTTTACATGTTAAATGCGCTTACAAATTCTGTACACTTGTACAGTATGTACGTTCCGTACTTTAAATGAAAAATCATTCCTTGCTGAATATTTCGGTTAAAGCACTGGTTCCCAAATTGGTCCACAGGAATCCCCAGGGGTTCGCCGCAGTCTGCAAGGGCTCCATTGAAACAAAAGAGAAAGTTGGGAGTCCATGAGCTGAAAATAGGGGTCCACGAGCCTAGGTCCTATTTAAGCAAACTTGCACCAAAATTTAGACATTTTATAACTCTCAAAATGTCATAGTGCACCAAACACAGTTTTATTCCTTTGTACTTACATATTACTAAATTGTATGAAATAATAATCATACATGATTATCCAAGATTGAAAAAATATTTCTCGCAAGATAAACCTAAAAGTTTTATTTTAAAGTTGTGGAAAATAAAGCCTTTTTTTTCTCTCTCTCTCTTTTTGTAAGGAAGAAAACTTCTGCATTCAATATCCATTGACGCTAGTGTAATGCATGCTTGTCAAGGTTTTTCATTCTCTTTGATACTGTTTTAGAGTTTTTGGATGCAAAACATCACGATTTAAAAGAACATTTGATTAAATGGATGCCAGCCATGCTTTAGCTGATTAATTCTCTAAATTTAATGCACTGTAAAAAAAAATTCCGAAACGTTACTGAGTATTTCCGTGAAACGTTCCGGAATTTCAGTGGTTTTCATCCACTTCCTGGAAAAATCAAGTATCATTGTCAAAAAGTTTCCTGAATTGCTACAAGTCTCACGAATTCAGATTTCTCACTGCTATAAAAAATATTTTTTTGCTCCCGGTTTAAAGATTAACTAAGCGTATTTATAAAGTGTATAGGCTTCAGTTCGATTGCGGCCAATCCAGACTCATAAGGCTTACAAAGGGTACATATCAGTCTATGGAGCACGCGGCTTTGCAACAATTGCAGGCGAGTGTTCTTGATACTTGCTTGCAGTTCTCTTATCTTTGGCTATGTTTACAATACTGTTTTTTGCGGTTTCTTGAAAACACATGAAAGTACCAAGCTGTAATATTATACCTACCTAAGTATACTCTAAAGTTCCAGAGACACTACTGACTTTAAACAGGAAGATTTCTGAAAATTTCAGTAGGTTTCTAGTTTTATTTCAGGAAGGTTACTGATTTTTAGCGGAAAAAGTTCCTGGCTTTTGTAAGATATGTCACTGGAAGAAATTAGGCACATCAGCTGCCCATTATTTTCCAGGAACGTTTCTGAATCGTTTTTACAGTGTGAGGTCAATTAAAAATTGCAAGGGCACAATCTTCTTCTTCTTCTTCTTCTTCTTCTTCAAGGACTAGGCATAAAGCCTGTTCCGGCTTCTTGGTCGCCCCACCGCTTCCTGGGCCTACCACTGTCTCGTTTGCCCCTTGGTCTGAAATAAAAGGCTGCTCTTGGAAGTCGCCCTCGTGCCATACGTCGAACATGGTTTTTCCAATCGTTACGATATTCCGTAATTTTTTCATTGAGGCTGAATATCTGTAATTCCCTTCGAATAGATTAATTCCTTATTTTGTCTAGGATAGTGCAGTTCTTCAGTGATCGCAAATACTTCATCTCTGCTGCTTGAATTCTACTAGTTTCTTGACTGTTCAAAGTCCATGTTTCAGAGCCGTATAGTAAGGTTGGTACCGCCATAACCTTATAGAACTTCAGTTGTGTTTCCTTTCTCGTTTTTCACTTTAGGGTTCTTGTAAGGGTTCCACATAAGTGTTGAAACCTATGTAGTTTGTTTTGGACATCATTGTCGTGGTCAAAGGTGATGTCACATCCTAGGTAGTTGAAGTGCTTCACCTGTTCAATAATTCTATTATCAATAACAATTTTACTTCTAATTGGCTCTTTACCCCTAAATGCCATTATTTTAGTTTTCGGGATTGAGATCTTCATATTATATTCTTGGCATATCTTGTGGAGTATGTAGGTGGATCTTTGAAGATCGTCTTCATTTGATTGGATAATAATCTGGTCGTCAGCAAAGAGTAATGTATTAACATAGGTTGATATATTTAGGTTAATACCAGCATTAACTAATGCTTTCCAAGTACGCAGGATATCATCAATATAAATATTGATTTCACAATCTAAATTTAATAAAAACAAGTCAGTTATTGCAGACTTCCTTGCAAGAATCATCCTTATGAAGCTAAACATAGAACGTCATGAATTCGCCCAGTTTCCGAATTTGCCACAGGCAAGCTACGAGGATGATGAGGTTTCAACCTACATTCAGCATTTAAATGCCATCCACACAGACTTTTAAACCAGGTTTGAGAATATTTTATCTAAGGAAATACCTCAATGGATTATCAATCCATTCGTCGACATTGAAGAATCGAATGTCATGCTGCAAGAAGAGCTGATTGGAATAAGCATCAAGGAGGAATTTAGGTACAGTTTAGGAAAGGGTATCATTATTTCTGGCTTTAGAAAGAAATACCTATAATTTATCTTTTATCCTACCTTGTGCAATATCTCAAGAAAATATTTGGTAGCTTTTACATATTCATAACTTGTGGAAAGAGCTTTTAGCGCGGTCACCAATCTTCTCACAAAAACAAGAAACAAATTGGAAATAACTGATCCAGGAGGTTTAAGGCTATGTTTTACAATCTAAAGCCAAATGTTAAAAATTTGCTGTCTTTGTTGTTTGATTTAATCTGTTTTACACGAAATTCACCCCTCCCATTAAAGACTTTCTTTTTTTCCCCTTTTACATATTTTTTGTAAGAATATGCCCTGATTTGCGTCTTGTGCCATCATTGTCATAAAAAGTATGAATAAAAATGTTAAGCTTTTTTCTTCAGCTGTTCTCTTTATTTTAAAATTTAATTTTCTTGCAAGCAGTAAACCCAATCATAAACTGAGCAGTTTATGATTGTTTAAAAATTCAACATTAAAAGAGCCTTTTCACTGTTGGATAAATTTCTTATACGTACTCTTATATTTCCATATTTCTTGCTTACATCTGGTTGTTTTAGAGCGCTTAGGGTAAAATTTAACCATCCGATTCGCTGTTCTGGAACGCTGGAGTTAAATTGTCACAGTGCCTGAGTAGTTTTGGAACGATCAATAGAAAAGTTCACAAGAAATTGGCAAACTTGATAAGGGGTTGGGGGTTTGGGGCAAAAAAGTTTGGGAACCCCTGTGGTTACAGTAAACTGTTTGACTAGTTTTTCAGAAAAAATAGCCCATCATCCAAATCATTATTCTGTGAATCGCAATACGTTTCACTCTCAATTGTTGTCTGAAATTCTAAAAGTTATTCGGATAGTAGGAGTTTGGATAGTTGGAATTCTACTTTAAATAACTTAGAATACATATAAATAAAAAGATAAAGAAGTACGCTTTAAAATCAGCTTTAACCGAAATATAGATGAAATTGTACCGTCAATGCACAGAGATACTCCATAATGATGCTATATTATACGAACGACTCATGATGAAATATTCATTTGGTGGTTCGTTTAATAAAAGTCACCATTCATGTTCATGTGACCCAGCTCCGTGAGTTCGAGCATAAGTCTAGCGTGTTGTCCACCTACTCGTATGACGCAGAGTTACTTTTCTTAAGTATAAAACAAAATATCCGAAAATAAACGTTTTTAGTCCCTGAAGAAATATTTAAAAAATGTTATCTTTACTTTGATGAAGCATTTTTAAAAATAAATCTCCCTAATAACTCACTCCTTCTCATTCGAAAATATTAGTTTACATTAAAAGCTATTGCCTTAAGGTATAATGGTTGATTAATGCCATGTAGACATTTCTTTTTACAGAAATTATTTTATTAAATGTGTGCAGTTATATGAGACATTTAGCATCAAAAGCAGTTCAATTCAGTTTTTAAACTTCACAGGGAAACCAAAAACGTTCACGAATTGAACTTCTTTTCAAAAGAGAGAGAGAGAGAGAGACAAAAAAAACGGGATTTTGACACTAGTTTTCTACCTGATTGTGCTGGATGCTGGTCAAATCGCTTTGTAGCGTGATATTGTTCACCAAGAAGTATCAAATTACGAAAAAAGTAATGTTTAAAAATGCATAGATTGAGCTCGAGTTCATAGATAAAAGTTACACAGCTTCTATAAAAAGGCTTGAGATTGATCTGGTTTTGATACTTTTCTCTACTTTACCCCACCTTTTTGCGGGTAGCCTAAGGTTGTACCACACGAGGGGTTTGCTGCGATGCGACCCCCCTTCCCATGTGGCTGGATTCGGAGGGTAACAGTGGTGACGTGGTGCGTTGCGCCGGATATAGTCGAGACCGCCGCGAATCTTAAGCCTTGGTTTCCTAGGAGCGAATCGGCGTCATTCCTCGCCGAGGCGAAAACTTGATTCTTCTGCGCATGCGCGCTCGAGCTAAATCGACGTCGTGAATGGTCACGCCGAAATCCACTTGACTTTGATTTCAGCGTTACGGCGAGGAGCGACGTCGAAGATCGGCGATTCGCTCCTACACTGTAAAAACGATTCAGAAACGTTACTGGAAAATAATAGGCAGCTGATGTGCCCAACTTCAGTCAGTAGCATATCTTACAAAAACCAGGAACGTTTTCTGATAAAAATCAGTAACCTTTCTGAAATATTAAGAAATCTCCCCTATTAAAGCCAGTCGTGAACCTTCTAGAAAAATTAAATAGGTTTAATCTATTTGATTAGAACCTTCCTGATTTACCAAGAAAGCTCCAGAAGTATTAGAGCAATCACGGGCACGCTACGCGAAAATTGCAAGCAGGAACCAAGCACATTCCTTGCCTGCAATTCCTGCCTCGCAAGGACTGTAGCTATCCAGTCCAGTGACTTTATTTGCTCCCATTGGAAGCTTAGTCAATCCGGACGGGTCATAAACATTCCAAAGCCGATACACTTAATAAACACGCGCCGTCAATATTTAAACTGGTAGCAAAAAATATTTTTCACACCAGTGCAAGGTCTGCATTCGTGCATCTTTTAGGAATTCAGGAAACTTTTTTGCGAAGATACTTGATTTTTTGGGGAAATAGGTGAAAACCTCTGAAATCACGAAACGTTCCACGGAAATAACCAGTAACGTTTCGGAATTTTTTTACAGTGTAGGAAACCAAGGCTTTAGAGATCTTTCTAAGATTCTCGGCGGTCCCGTACGGGGCATCTGCCCAGCTTGGAGTTCCCCCCTGAAGGTGTGAACACGACACACCGTGCAGTAGAATGTACACTATATGACCAAAATTATTGGGACACTTTCAAAAATTCACATTTTTAAGGATCTCCCAAGAAATAAGAGACTAGTTGCTTTGTAACTTTTGTCACATTGAAGGTATGCTTCAGCTGTCATTTTCCAATAAAAGTTTTACCACCCTTGCGTTTGGGGATCAGTAACAATTTGAAGAAAACGAAAATGTCTTTTGATCATCATTCATCGTAAATAGCTGAGGATAAGCTGTAAATTAGCTTACTACATACAATTATTCTACTTACTTTCAAAAAAGTATCACTGATAATCACGAAGATATAAGCATTTGTTTCAAAACTACGAATTTTATTTCATTTGAAAGTTTTTGGCTCATAACACGCAAAGTTATCTATCAAAACTTACCAAACTTTTAGAAATCTTGACAGCATACAAGAGAAGTAAAATACTAAAATTTGAGATTAAAATGCTGAAAATTTAAAAAAAATATGGACATTTAAAGTAATTAATTTTTCACTACGCATGAGAGAAAGATAACAATTTATAACTTTCATAATCTAAAACCCAACTAGATTCCTCAACTCATGATAAAAGTCCAGATGAATATTTTAAAAATTCAAAAAGCTATCAGCGATCTAATGAGCCGAATTTGAATAACTCTAGGATAGATGACGAATCGTGAGGGATAGTTCGTAAAAAATCTGTTTTTATCATGAATCACACTGAACGATTGCAAGAAAATGTTGCAAACTTGCGAACGCCATCTCACGATCGTCGCCTATTAAAGATTTATTGAAATTCGTCTCATTAGATCGCTGATTTAAGATAAAAATATGAACAGTTTTTTAGTTGCAATTCTAGGAGCAAATATGTTATCGAAGCATAGATGAGCTATGCATTGATGGAATACATTTGTTCTTAAATTTGTTAAATGAAGCTATCAATTAATATTGAGATGCTTTAAAATAATCTTTAACTATAAATAACGGTAAAATAACGTTCATTAAAGCACAAATGTTTAGGTCTCGCTTTTAAACTGAAACGTTTTCTAGTCTTACTTATGTTTTTGTTATTGTGTTCAAGTCTAATTCTTTCGTTTTAGTTACAAGACCGAATTTCACTTGGTTGACAATATAAAGGATTTGAACCTACATGAATTTAACAGTAAATAGTTTTTAAAGTAATGGAAGATATACCTTTATTGGATGCTTACTTTCCAAACATCAACTGCACTTGTTTTCCTTAAATGAAGTCATTGATTAATATTGTAGGAAATTTTAAAAGACTTTAAAGAATTGAAAAAATGATTTACTTAGGATTATCATCCCGAAAATCTTTTTTGCTTTAGAGAAGAACTTTTTGAAAATACATTTATTACACTTCACATCATTCAAGAAAAGAAGCAATCCAGCTTAAAGTTGACACAATAGGCGAATTTTCGGAGTCAAGATCGTGTAAAAAATCTCTGCTCTTATGAAAGCGGAATTAAAACTGAGCCGATTTTTTAAGCTCTCCATAAGATTTAAAAAAAAAAACAACAACTAATAAAAATGAATACATTTGGTTTATTTTATTTTTTTCTTAATTGTTTTGCCAAAATATTCATATTGATTCATAGATGTACGTGATGCTTACGGAAAGGAAAATGAAAAATTTTCGCTATAGGCTATTACAGAAGAGTGGGAGAAATTTCTGTATTTGGCTTTCACTGCATGTAGACTATTCGTCCTGCAAAAGCGAATTGACAGGGTTTAAACGAAGCGAACTCAGCGTAGTGTTATAGATGTGTTTCTTCTTCTTATTCTTTCTTTCTTTTCTTTTTTTTTTACATAAAAGCAAACATTTTTATGTGTGTGTTACACGAAATAGTTTTGCTTTGTATTTGAATACACCCAAACCTATTTTTATGCGGTAGGTATGGACCGCATAAAAGAAGTCGTATTAAAAAAATTGTTCCAAACTTCACGAGTAGCTTTAAAAAGTTGTTTTCGCAACAGTTAAAATTTTTTTTTTATACGGTGGATAGCAACCGCATAAAAAAAGTCTCATTTAGAAAATAACCCAAAAAATAAATAAATAAAGGTAGAATCCATGTCTATTCAACGCGGGCTGTTACATGATGATCTCGGATTACTTTTTTGAGTTTACCATATATTAAAATTCATAAAAAATTAAGAAATACGGTTTTTTTTTTTGTTTTGGCCAAAAAAATTCCTGGGCCGAGATACAGGCCGCTAAAGATGGCGGTCCTGTTATGATTTTTCACTTGGGATTTTCGTCAAAATCTTTAAACTGCATTATCTCAAGAACGGTAGAACATATTTTGTTGCGGCTTGTTTTATTTAAAAGGATATTTTTTATTGTTTAAAAAAATATGCAGCATTTTGAAATATGTGCTTTAGGTTTTTTCCAGTCTTTTGAAAAAATAATAAAAATAATGTTTTTGATTTTTTTCAAAAATGTCAATTTCAAAAATGTCCATTTTTTTACAGTTTATTAATACTACTAAGCACTACGTTCCCTGAAAAGGAGAGCTTTCCCTTTTTCGTTTAAGAGATTTTAGAGCCATTTGAAAAAATGAGGGTTTTTAATGAACTTTTACGTAAAGGCACACACACAGACTTGAAAATTCAATTTTTTTTGATACAGCAAGAGGCCAGAAAACACTTTTATTTCAATCATATAGAGAAACTTTCATTTTGAGTCGCCATTTTATTTAGGATATTGAATTTAGTGAGAACAAGATGGCATATTGCACTTAACGATTCTTTCGGCGCTACTGCGTGGGGAAATGCAGCGAATCGGCTGGAGACCGCGTTCTTGTTTTCATAAAAAATTAAACTCCTGGATAAAGTAGAGACTCAAAATGAAAAGTTCTCTATAAAACTTAATTAGAAGTGTTTTCTGGCCACTTGTGAAATTTCTTTTGAATTTTCAGGTCTGCAATCACGTAAAGAGTTCCTTAAAAACCCTCATTTTTTCAAATGCCTCTAAAATCTGTTAAACGAAAAAGTGGAAGCTCTCCTTTTCAGGGAACGTAGTGCTTAGTAGTGTTGATAAACAGTAAAAAAATGAAAATTTGTGAAATTGAAATTTTTTGGAAAAATCAAAAACATTATTTTAAACTTTTTTTTTCAAAAGACTGGAAAAAAAAACCTAAAGCACATATTTCAAAACGTTGCATATTTTTTTAAACAATAAAAAATATCCTTTTGAATAAAACAAACCGCAACAAAATATGTTCTACCGTTCCTGAGATATTGCACTTTGAAGATTTTGACGAAAATCCCAAGTGAGAAATCATTACAGGACCGCCATCTTTGGCGGCCTGTATCTCGGCCCACGAATTTTTTCGGGCAAAACAAAGAAAAAAAAAACGTATTTCTTAATTTTTTATGAATTTTAACATATGGTTAAATTCAAAAAAACCCGAGACCATCATGTTACAGCCCTTGCTGAATTGACATGGATTCTACCTAAAGCTAAAGTAATCTTTTAAATGAAATCAAAATAAACCAAGCAATGGTAATTTTTGCCGAGTACTCGAACAAAATTTCCCGAAATAAGGAAATTTTTGGGAGGCCACAATGACTTCCCATCGGAATTTCCCATTTGAATATACCGCAAAAAAAAAAAAAAAAAAAAAAAAAAAAAAAAAAAAAAAAAAAAAAAAAAAAATCGCATACAAAAAGACCGCATAAAAACAGGTTTGGGTGTACTGTACAAAGTTTTATTAACTTCACTTAACAGTCTCTATTTAACATATATCGCCGCCTCAGAGCAACAGTAAGGCATCTAATCCCAGAAATAACACTAAGATATCTTACAGTTGTCCTGAGGTGAAGATATGTGCAGATAAGAACTTATAATCAGTGTATCGGCGATTTTGGCCTTTTTCCCGCAAACATTATTTAACAATCAGATTAGAGGTGTTAACTGAATAAATTCTCTGGTGGCCATGAATACGTGTCACGTTCCTTAGGACCTATTACAAACGGTTATGACTATTTGCGGTAGAAATATCACGTTAACAGTCGCGTCTTTGGAATTACGTTTTAAAGATACGCTAGGTCACCGTCACTGTAATATCATTTTCAAGGTCGTAAAAAGTCCTCTTTTGGTGTTCTGGCAGTCAAATTCTACCTATAACTCAGTAAAAATCAATATTTATAGCTATTGTATTTTTTTTCTTACTAGCAAAGCTAAATTTAACTCTCTTAAGTAAGGTATCCGTTAGTCTTTTCTTCTACGAAAGTTGTTTCCAGTTATAATCATTTGCACTCTTTTTTTCCTGATAATTTTTTTTTCCATGCTAATGAAGACGAAGTTTGCAATAATTTTGGATATTAATTCAAATTATTCGACTTTAAAAAGCACAACGGGTTGGGAATTATAGGAGAATGTGGGAATGCAAATTGAAGCAATTTCAGCTAAAAGAAGGAATGGTAGTTATGTAATTAATGCTCTTCTTTCTCCATTCTTTTCACATTTCTTATTTTCCCAAATTGTTCCCTCTGCTGAAATCATTTGTTTTTTTTCTACCAGAAAACCATATCATAACCCAGACACACCTTTTCAATGTCTTCTTAGTCTTATCAATACATGTAGGGCTACATGGATGAAAGTATGGTATTGCATGAAGTTAATTTTTCTTCATCTAACTATGGAAATAATTTTGTTCTACGGTCAATAACATTCTATTAAATATTAACAAAAATCAGTAATTCAATGCACAAAACTAAATAAATAATAAAAAGAGGTAAGGGAAAATAAGTTTGACTCTTAATCTTAGCATGATTTCGAGTAGTTTTTGGTAACTAATATTACATAAGGGTTATCTTGACAATTTAATACACTGCTCGTCAAGAGAGAATACCGCGGTGTTTTTGCAACTGCTGTGGTCAAACGTGATTTAATGTATAATTCTTGAATTAATTTCAATTGTTCTTATATATGTTTCCGTTTTGAAGAATTTTTTTCCATAACATTGAAAGTATGAATGATTACTTATAGCCATGATTTTATCATGGCAAACCCTAACGAACATTGAAGCAATAACTTCCTTGTACATAGAAGTTGTATTTTCCTTGTTATAACGTTACATAATATTGATATTTTCAGATAAAAAGAGCTTTCAAAGCATGTTTACTTTTGTAAAGTTTTCTGATTTATTTCTAAGGTAGTATTTATATTTAGAAACTATATCGTGTAGTCTTTACTTAATAACTAACATATAATATTCTCCTACTTCTTGCATAGTTATTTTCTTGGGGGCAACTGAGTGTTTTAAAGTACAGGAATGCTCTAAATATTTGTGACTTTCTCAATACTGTTCGATGATTAAATAAGATGTTGGCACGAACAACAATGATCTTTGACTAAATGTTGGAGTGAAATCTGTGTAAAAGTGAAAATTGCACCAAAATAAAACTATCTCTCTTAAATTAAGCAAAAAAAAAAAAAAAAAAAGAGAAAATTTATTCAGTATTTACTGAATGATATGGAAAAAAAAGCACTTGTTAATTAAACGATTGAGCTAAGAAATGTTTTCCAAGTAATATTTTTCAAAGGTGGCTTGCATAAGTAATTTAATAGTTGTTTTTATATAAGTCAGAAATTTGTCGATTGCAAAACGAAATAAACCAAATCTATTTCAGAGGAAAGAGTAGGAATAGATTTACATTGAAAAAATTTGCATTTAACTGCATGTTAAATCAAAGCTAGATGTTGCAATTAATTGTCAGATTTGAGTAATAAAGTACATTATTTTTTGAATAAAATACGTTAACTGAATATCGTATTAAAATTTCAAGTTATTGGCTTGAAAGAGTCATACTTGCAAATACAATTTACACACAAATACATAAACTTCACAGTTTGTGCCACAGTATGCTCAAAGTGTGGATATTGTGGCACTGGAATTTAAAAAACTACCGAACTATTTTTTTCCGAAGATTTTTCTCCTTTAGAATAAAACAACCTTATTCCCTCCCCTCCTATCGAATGGATATTCATTTCTCAACACAATATGCTATTAAGTAAGAACTTAAGATCATAATTGCGTATTCAGCTTCATTTAAAAATATTTCTTTGACTTTAGGAACTATTTTGAATGTTTTAATAAAATATGAAGAAAACAAGAAAAAAAAAATTGCAATATTCTCAAAATCAACGCATTTGGTGGTAGCAAATATCCGAGTAAATATAAAGTGCCATTATTATGCAACAAAGCAATAACGTTCCTCTGTTATTACGAATTGCACTTAGCGGTTTATTTTTCGCTCGCTGTCCATTTACCACCCATTGCTAAATTGCTGCGAATGGCGTTAATAGTTACTGCCATAGAAAGTGAGAAAGTAGGCGGAATAAAATAGTTCTTTCGAAAAGAAAGATCATCTTTAGATCTCCAGCAGAGATCAGAATCTTCTTTTAACCTTCACAAGTCACCGCATTTGACCCTTAGTGGCTTCCTATGTAGCCAATGGACCAAGGGATAGAGACCTGGACTTAGCGACTTCCGTTCTGAGTGGGAACTTCCGGAGCTGCTCCGTAATTCTTCAAGAGATTTTTCTCTTTTATTTATTGCGTGACATGTTTCTGTGAAAATTGTTATTTTAAAATAAAACTCGATGCTTTAGAGGTGGGATGTTTTTGTAAGGATAAGGATGCAATTTACTATCTTGAATTTAAAAAAAAAAAACATCCTTAGTAAGAACAAATAATAATATTAGAATTATACATGCTGCTAGAAGATACATTTGAAATCTATTTCCTTCATTACGAAATACATAAAAAGCTTGAAAAAATACCGGAAAGAAATAAAAATGAATAAGTTAATTGCAAAATTTTATTACCATATAAACTTTGAAAGGTAAGTTATGAAATAGATAAATTTCGGTTTGTCCCTCCTGAAGGCTTTTGATGGCATCACCCAATTGAAGCAAAAATCTTTTGTCAGAATTTTTTCATGTCCTTCACTTTTCGGTTTCAACAATTCAA
Organism: Uloborus diversus; assembly: GCF_026930045.1. Classification (NCBI taxonomy): domain Eukaryota; kingdom Metazoa; phylum Arthropoda; class Arachnida; order Araneae; family Uloboridae; genus Uloborus; species Uloborus diversus. The sequence continues at coordinate 8,813,545 of NC_072740.1, read as the reverse complement.
CTCAATATTGAACTCTTGAGATAATAAATAAATAATAATAATAATAAATTATCCACGTGCGGAAAATTGAATCCTTTATACATTTTGACTTAACTGGTGCATTTTTCTAGAGAATAACTAGATAAGAAAATAATGTTGACTAAGAACTTGAGCTGGAAATATCAGTTGAAAATAATTTAATTTTAGTGTTTTGCAACGAAATAAAACCCTTTTCTTAAAAGACCAATGACGTTGCAAGTACAATTTTTGCACCAAACATTTATGAAACTGATGTTCTGACATACCTGATGTTCAACAGTTTTTCATTCGCTGTTTGTAACTTAAAGGAAACATTTCTTTTAACTTTAGTTTTTCTTTTATTTAAATTTTTAAAAAAGAAGCTGCGGATAGTTAAAAATAAATTCATACAGCGACATATTAGTGAAAGAACAATTAAAAGTAAACCGTGTAACCAAGCGTAAACATCTCAAATCGTGCATTTTGTTATTATTATTTACATTTTTGTTACTATTATTCTCAGAGGAGAAATATAGTTTTGTTTTATTGGAAATACACGTTGTTTAAGTAATTGAGACTCTTACGCCGAATGATACATAACTATGTGAGAAAAGCATCTACGACACATTAGTTTTCTTATGTTAAAAAACAAAACTTGCAATGAACATTTTTGAAATTTCATAAAAAACACTAAATAAATAAATTTTACTTATCATGGAAAATATACATGTTTTAAGGACTTCAACTACGCACAAATTTAGAAAATATTTTTTAGCATTAATCCCATTATCTCACGATGAAGAAAATGAATCACATCCTTAAACAAGACATCATACATGTGAACAATGAAGCATACTGTATTAAGACCATCTCGTTGGGCATCAATAAATTTAAGTATTAAACCTTAACTATTAAAACGTTTTTCCAGTTTGCTGTGTGAGAAACTAATCTATAAGATAAAACTGTTGGTTGTAAATGACAAATCTAATTCATAAATATATATTGAAAGTAGCAATGCGTAAGAATTAATCAGAGAGCAATATATCAATCACTTCTGTCATCTTACTCGAGTCTGGCTGATGAATTGACGGAAAACTGTGTTACTATATTGGCTGCATAGTAATAGTGAAATGTTATGGTCAGAGGATATACCCGTTTGAATTTCGTACTTTAGATTTTGAGATATTAGACCAGAAGAATTTTTTTTAGTCAGAAAAAAATAGCCTCATTGTTCGTAATAAATTATTTTTGTATGAAGCTTTAAAGAGATCAGAGATTTAAAAAAAGTTTTTTTTTTGTCTCAAAGATAATTTTTCGAGTTTGTTTTTCGTAGACACATTCTTACGAATTTTTTTAAAGCTAGCCACAGAGGGTGAAATGTAAACTTGAATGTTTTTAAACAGTGTGAAACCAAGGGTATACTTGAGGCGTCCCAAAACATTTAGGTAGAATTCATTTGTACATTTGTACGGACTACTTTTTCTATCATGTAAAACTTTAATTTACTGTTATTTGTGTGTGAGAAAGGAGTGGTAAGGCGGGTTGAGCACGTGAGCAGGGGGGGAGGGGTACACACGTGTGGAGGGAGGGCTCTTGCATGTGTGTATGCATTTATTACTGATATTAAATGTAACTTTTTCAGACCACAAGTAATGTGACAACCAGCAAAAGAAATAGATTCTTTTTACGTAATTTCAAAGAATAAGCTTCAGGGAGATAAAGGGCACCACGCAAAATTTTTCCAAAGATATTTAAATCCTATCTTACTCAATTTTAAATGCTATATCCAGAGGTGTAAATTTCTAACATTTTGAACGACAAATTTTTAATTGAAAAGCCAGTAATTGACAATCTAGTAATACAGCTCATTTCCTGGGTAGTTTTGTTTTTGTGACTTAGTGCTTTTTACCTTTTGAGCAGAAAGTTTTAGGTGGCAAGTTATAAAGTCGCACAGATAGCAATAGCAGACACGTGATTCGGGTTACAAGAAAACCCTTTTTAATGCAGAAAATGAGCTTAGGGATTAAAAGGCATTTAAAAAAAAAAAAAAAAAAAAAAAGCCAAATTTCATCTATAAACTCATTTTTTTTGCATTGAAAAAGGGATTCCACGTCTCACCGAAATAAGTGTTTGCAATTCTAACTGCAATTTTTCCATTTTAACACTCCGTCGGGCGCAACTGATCTATTAGGCACACCTCGAACTCTTTAGTTAGCCACGCCTCCTCAATAGCTCATGGAAAAATGTATATTCATTTACTCAAACTTATGTTACATTCGAAAATCATGAAAAACTGTTTTATTTCTCTTCTTTGGTGTTTGTAGTTGACAATTTTTTCGTAAGAAAATGTAAACATGCGTAGAAAAGATCAGTAGATCAAAGTGTGCTTCCCAGGCTCAATGCGCCCGATCGTGTTCTACAACATATTGCGCCCGACGGAGTGTTAAGGCATACATTACGGCATTTAAGGAATCATCAAATTTTGGTGACAACCTGCTTAAATGGGATCCAGGTCCATTTATCCGTATTTACATCAGAAGTATGGCAAAGTAGCTGAATGTAGGTTCATGTAGAATACTTTGGAAACCGCTGAGACTAATTGGATATCTTTATTGTTACACATAATTCGAAGTAAAAAAAAAAAAAAAAAAAACGAAAATGTTGTTCTCATTAATACTTTAAAAATGGGATACTTTGGCCAACATTTTGGAATTATTTTCATCTTTTCTCAATAATTTTGTAACTGTTCATACTTGCAAGCTGTTGAAACTTATTTTACGCATCTAGATATCTCTTGATTTAATTTTTGAATAGTGATCAGTTTATTTCCAAGCATTTTTACCCTTCATTATTGTTTTTTATTTAGGCCAATGTTACCCTTGCGTTTGGGTTACTTTAGCTCAAAGTCATATTCCCTATTTAAAATCATTGTAGAACTAATTAGAGTGAAAGAAGGACATATTAATACAAAAACTTTATTTGAAAGAAAAATTCATTTTAAAAGTTTCAATCGCACATTTTTTTTTAGGAAATCAATTTAAAAAAATGTGTGCATACCTAGTTATTGTCTCGGAAATTGCCGACAGAGAACTGTCATATTTTCATTAGTTTTAGAGGTTGAATAATTATATTAACCGAACACCATTCGTAAAACAAAGGATCTTAAATTGTCGGCCACTTCCAAAACTTGGTGGTGCGTTCCATTCTCTCAACATTAGCTCCTTCCTCTCTCACATCAACAGCTAACTCTGAAAACCTGAGCTCATTCACTCTACAACAGCAAAATTCCTTTAACTTTACAACAAATTTAACAAAACTTGGAAGAAGTAAATGCAACTAGGTCAACTTTTTCTAAACTTGCTACAACTTTCAGTTACTCTTCATTTTTCATAATAAAAGCCATGTAACTGAGCACTGCAGAATTGAGTCTACAATCTCTCGCTTTATCCGTTGCCGAGAATTCCAAGGATTATTTTATTTTATTTTTTTTTTTTTTTGTAGGGGAAGCTGCTGTACCCACGAACAAAATTCACTTTTAAATTTTTCTGGTCTCTGGGAATGGATAATCGATCGGTAAAATTTTCTGGCAGAATCTACAACTTATCATTTAATTTGGCAGTTTTTTTCAGGTAAAAATCACACAGCTTTCAACTTAAAATTTTTTTTCTTAAAAACCATCTTTTTTGTCCGTGGGTACAACACCCCGTTCACCCCGCGGACAAGTGCCTTTGTACCCATGGACATATAAAAATATATATATAAAAAGGTCTGAGGAACTCAATTATACTCAATACATTTTCATAAGCCGTTTTATATTGAAATACTTCAAACATCCATTGAAAATAACATTAAACAAAATATCCAACATAAATTAAACTTTGAAAATTAACCGAAGGTTTTTTCCCTTTTTTAAAATTTTCCTCAATATCTAACATCAGTGAATTCTTTAAAAAATTATTACTCTTAAGAGAGTTAATGATGTTATGAATAATTAATGTGTTTTTAAACAAAAAATTAACTCGATTCATGATAGTATGGCTCTCTATGTACCTACATAATAACTTCAATTCATATGCAACTTGAAACCTTTAACAAAATTAACCCATTACAAAAAACTCAGTTTAAATTAAACCAACAAAAATCTAGAAAAGTCGACTTCAAATGAAAACAGGTGGGATTGACGGTCTGTAGATCCTAGAACAGGTGGTGGTTACTTCAACACTATATCTTCAAGCCCTACTTCAATTTCATCATCATTGTTGAGAGCAAATTTCGGACGTTGATGACAAGGCACCATTTTAAGGTACTTCACATTGTAAGAAGACTCAGGTGTGATCCAAGGAGACTAAAAATTGCCGTCCGTGGGTACATATGGTTATGTGTCCTTGGGTACAAAGGTACGCCATTTTGGTTTTGTAAACCAGTCACATCGACAAGACCACAGTTTCACAACATTAAAAATCAGAAACAAAACCTTCAAATATAGGGAAACATGATACCTACAATAAAAATGAATAATACAATCCACGACGAACGAAAAAAAAAGCGATTGTTCATGTTTTTTTTTACTTAGATCCTACTAAAAACGAAAAAATGCGATAGAATCTTACATGTTCGTTTGATGGCGCTGAAATTTCCTGGGGTACTGGAAAGGGCTGTGACACACACGTTGAACCCCAATTATTATCTCTCTCGACGATACCCGTATTTTCCCGACCAACGTCCGTAGGTACAACCGTCCGTGGGTATAGCAGCTTCCCCTATGTGTGTGTGTGTGTTTTTCCTGTTTAGAGTCTTACTTTTAGCTGTTATTTACTTTTTCTAATCTCTCTGACGGATATTTTCAAGTTTTTATGCTAGGCCAAAGTAGGTCGCAATTTTTCGGTTAAGAAATATGTTGTCATTGTCAGTTTAAAAAAAACCTTAGCAGAAATGAGAAATACAACTATACTACTATCTACAGTATTAAATAGTTCTCATAAATAGGCACTTAAAAACTCTTAGCTGATTTAGAACTGCTTCCACATGGTCAAATTAGAGAGGTTATGAAGACACATGTTAGCACAAGGAACGCAAAACCACTAGTGTCGCTTCTTGAACAGAGCAATGGAACTGCTTATTACACATTACTAAGTGCTTGGGGATGCTGTCTAGTGGTTTCTGTCAAAATATGTTTAAAAATTGCATCCTGCATGTTGTTGTGGCTTATCCTCAGACCGTCTGACTGAGTCAGACAAGATCCATAAGACCCTTGACCCTTAAGAAATCCAATACCAGGAGGGGAGAGGAGTAAAGATCTTCCCCTACAAGTCCCAAGCAGCTCATGATATGTTCAGGAGATGCCCGTTGAGTTTGGCATTTTGTACAAAGAGTAAAAACCTTCTTCCCTTCACGAAAGGAGAGACTTTTAATGTGACCTCTTTTCAACCTTGAGATAGCAGTTTGGGAGGCTCTTTCGCACTCTAGAGCAGCGGTTCCCAACCTTTTTAGCTGTGCGGCCCACCAGTTTAGTGGAAAATATCATTCAGGCCCACTAACTACTATATATTACTTGCACAGTCAACATTTTTTTTCTTGGGGGGGGGGGGAGTGGCATCTGCTTGTTCCTGTCCGTAAGTGTAAATAATATACCATATAAGGATTGAAAGTGTGTTAAAAAAAAAGAGTTCTGGAAATGTTAATCCCCTTCATGCTGCACCACTGATATAGATATGTTGTAAAAGAACGATTTTCAAAATAATTTTTAAGAAAGAAATAACTTCATTGCGTTCACTTAGCTGTAAGAAAACTCAAAAAATAAGTCATCAAAGTTAAAGCTCCATGGGATTTTTGACGCTGTTTTTCCTCTACGAGGGAGTTAGTATAGTATCTGGATTGAAACTGAATAGTTTTAGTCTCAAATACCTCGCAAAAACATTCAATTCATTTGTATATTATTTTTTTTTCAAACTGCAATGAAAAGTCTCATTTAAATAGGTAGGTTTTCGAATGCCAGTTCAAGAAAACAGGAGCATTTTTTAACTCGAAGCTAATGCTAGTTTCTTTGTCAATTTTCTTTAAAAGAGTTCCTATTTCATTAGTATTCATCCTCAATTATAGGCTTAAGTTCCTAAGAAATATGAAAAATATTCATCTTTTGTTTCTTATTGGCTACTAGCCAGGGAGAGCTTTTGAGCGACGGTACATCTAAAAAGGTAATTTTCGGTAAAAAACGGAAATTGAGACCTAGATTTATCTTGGTTCAGATTCTCTGCCAATGTCCGCGGCCCAGTAACACGCTGGTTGCGGCCCACAAGTGGGCCGCGGCCCATGGGTTGGGAACCGCTGCTCTAGAGAGAAGGAAGATCCGGGTTGTTTACTTCTGTACCAGTGATGGTGGGGCGGTGTCTTCCATTCCCTAGAAATTTCAGAATTTACACTCGTCTGATGGTGAGAGCTCGTAGGTGAGAGCTGTTCAGAAAAGTGAAGTAGTGCTACAACCCTTTTTGGCCAAGATATATGCTTGTTCATTACCCATAATGTCCACATGGGACGGAATCCACTAGAAATGGACATCATGGGACTCGATAGAGAGTTTGGCCATTTGGGCCAAAGAAGGACCCTAGGGCTAAAGTTGCCCGCGTTTACGGTAAATGTAAAAATATCAAATGTAAAAGTAAATAGTTCATGAATTGTGCTCGTAAAGTATCAAAGTTAAAAAAAAAGTTGAACAGTTTCAAACAGAGGCTCATATACAGGTAAGGACTTTGCTAAACAAACCGCACCCGCGTTCCCCCGGAATATAAATTCTAGCTGCGCTAATGCATATGAGATATTTACTCCAGTTATAAGTTAGGTTTCTATCTCAGTTATAAATTATATTTTTTCCTCTATATATTTTTTATTTAACGTATTGATTATAATATTAACAAGGAGCTAATTAAACCTCTATGTTATTACCTAATCTCAAGGAACAAATTAACCTTACCAAGTTCATTAAAATTATTACATCACTGCAGAGCTAGTTACACTGCAACGGTTTGGAGCAATTATTGTAAAGCTACATTAATCCGTGTTCAAAACAAAATTGAAAATATTAAGTACACAAGAAATAAACTTTATCAATGCAAATATATCCTTGAAAACCCATTATCTCCATTTCTATGAGTTCAGCACTTGACTGTTGATGAAATATTTTACACAGTCAAATGCTACGAAATTCTTCAGAGACCGCTTCATCAGGAATACTCAAGGTTTCTTCTCAGTTTTCAGCAAATGAGACACTTTGTAGGAATAATGGCTTTTCATGCATGGGTAAATCGGAAAAATAACGACTAAAGGTTTGAAATAACTCTATAGAGACGAATATCTCCAAAACGCAACGATTTTATCCAGAAATATTCATTTCTTTAAAAGTCCCAGTGCAGATCCACAGAAAGGGAAACGTATCGACTTAAAGTAATTGGTTTAGGGACTTCAACAAGTTTGCAGTAAAAAATAAACATCTCGTTTCTTCTATTCACGGTTGACAAATAGCATTCAGTATGCTTCACTTAGCGCGAAGTTTAGCGAGAAGTTTTTTTTCCCCCTTTGTTTGAAGCAGAGAATTTCAAGCTGGAATTTTTACCAGACAAAAATATAATGTTACATTGATTTTCCTGAACTAATCTCTTTAATTGTTATTTGAGAATATCCAAAGGAAAATTGAAAAAGAAAAGTTTTAATGAAGCTTTAAAATTTGTAAGTGATTGAATGGTCCCATGATGATGTTCTCGACAACAGGATGACTTTTTTTTTCGGCGACTATCAATCACATTAGCTTTTTAGCTAAGTTGAGGGCACTTTTATTTACAACTTGTGACTAAACTCGATAACTAAATATCATGAGAACAATGTTAATATTTCACTGCGACCCAAAAGTGCGTTAAAATCCTTGACCTGAGTCTGAATGGAATAGAGACAAAAAATTCAAGTGTTATAATTATGAATATTTTTTATTTGATACACAGAGAAAATGTTTCTCCAAATTAACCTTGATGCTCTCTCCTCCCCTAGGTCTTATTAAGTCATTTTGCTATTTTAACTTCAACTGAACGAAATATAACGAGTTTAAAAGCGACATTATTTCGAGTAACGTTCCCCTATGTATGACACAATGATCATGCAAACATTATTTTTATAAATACAGCAAAAAACTGGATAATCAAACTAAAAGTAGGAGATGGAGCTTAGTTGTTTTTGATAACGAATTTTGAGTTGTAAATCATGACTATCTATAAGTTGGGGCAAATCTTACCTGGCAACATTGTAAAGGCTACGTAGATACACTGTAAAAAAATTCCGAAACGTTACTGGGTATTCCCGTGTCACGTTTCGTGATTTTAATGGTTTTTATCCACTTCCTGGAAAACTTAAGTTTTCTTAACAAAAAGTTTCCTGAATTGCTACAAGTCGCAAGAATGCAGACTTTTCTCTGTTGTGAAAAATATTTTTAGCTCCCAGTTTAAAGATTAACTGAGCGTATTCATAAAGTGTATCGGCTTTACTTCAAGTACGGCCCGTCCATGCTAATTAAGCTCCCAAAAGGAGCAAAAAAGTGTGGACTGCATTGCTTTGCAAGATTTGCAGGCAAGTAAAATTCTCGTTACTTACTTGCAATTCTGGCATAGCTTTGGCCATGTTTGCAATAATGCTCTTTTAACTTCCTTGATAAATCAGAATGATGCCAAGATATTATTTCTACGGACACGACTGGTTTTAAACGGGAAGATTTCTGAATTTTTCAGGAGGCTTCCAGGATAATATCAGGAAGGTTACTGAATTTTAGCGGAAAAAGTCCCTGGAATTTGCAAGATATGTTACTGGCATACTGGCAGATATTGGGCACATCAGCTGCCCATTATATTCCAGGAACGTTTCTAAATCGTTTTTACAGTGTACTACTTGCATCAATTACAAATTGCAGCAACACTACTTGGTTTGACTTGACCCAACTATAGTATTATTTTGTGTAGTATATACGGAATTTTGAAATATTTTGAGGATCTAACGAATTAAAAACTCTTCTTGCTGACTACACTTTCCGTTTTATAAAAATAAAATTTAAGTTTACTATTTTAGGGTTATAGGACGTGTTACAGAACGTTATTTTTGGATTTGCAATTTCGGATAACTCTGGTTTGATTCACCCTACTAGAGCTTTGGTCAGCGGACCACTCATGGAAAGAGAAACTCTATTATTTTTAGTAATAGAAAATGATGAATGTTATTTCAGCTATGGAATTCATAACAGAATTTTTTCACTTTCAGATAAAATCGAATGTGACTCAATTATGCGAATAATATTTTTTTACGAATACCATTAATAATACACTGTTAAAAATTTCCGGAAAATTTACGGTAATTGTTATTGCCATCCATGTTGCCAGTAACTATTACCGTATACGAATGTACTAGTTGAACTAATATCATGCAAAGCGTATTACTGAAAAAAAAAAAAAAAAAACATTTGTGTTGAAACTCAAAAGCATTTGATATTTGATAAATAGTTTTTTGAAAAAGACGCAGTAGCTCTTTGATTACGGATTTCTCTTGAAAATGATTCCTTCTGTGATAATCTACAATTTATTTAAAAGTGTAACGAAGGTATTTTAAATGATAGTGAGGGAAACTTCTGTAATTTGCATTAGCCATTGTACGGTTTTCTATCAACTTCTGAAGGTTTTGTAATTTATAGTTACAAATTAGGTTAAGTGCCTTTGCAAAGGGGGGAGCACTAAACTCATTATGCTCCTGTGTGTGTGTGTTTTTTTGTCGTACCTCGATATAAAATTCAAAGGAAGATGGGTAAACGTGGTAGTTTCAAGTTTCAAGGTTTTTGCCGGGTTCTGAAAAAATGAGGATCCGGTACTACAAGAATGTAATGTTCCTAAATATATCTTAATTATTAAAAACCATGCATTTGTTGTACCGTGGAACGTATCCTAAGATACAAAATGTTTGGCTGTCCCAAGGTACAATCACCACGTGGTTTAAGAAAAACCTAAATAATGGTCAATCTAGATGCACTATCATTATTTTCTCATAACCGAAATATTTAAAGTACTTCGCTTTTACAGCAAAATAAAATTCATTTGATTGAATTTACAAATACAAAGACAGAAAATGAAATAAAAATAAAGAAAGTATTTACTTTAGAGTCGTAAAATGTTCTTTCTCTCACAAAATCGTCAATTTTACTCATTTGATGCTGATTTTTACTATGGCACTATTTAGTGGTGAAGGTTACTATTAGATATTACAAAAACATGGCTGCTGAAAATAGATTCTTAGAAATTAACAATGTCACAAGGTACAAACGTCCCAAGGTACAACCACTCTCCCGTACTGCCGAATGGAAGCTTACCCGTGTTTGAACGTTGTCTCTGTTGAACGTTTTCTTGTTCCGTGTTCTCGTTTTCGTCACTTTTCCTTGATTTCTCAGCAGCACGTTCCACTTTTATATTTTCTAATTATATCCTTTTCTGTCAACTACTTTCTAAAATGTTTTTGACACAGTAGTTCTGAGGCGATAGAGGATGTTTTCCCCATCATACCGTTTTTTTCTCGATTCCTTCTAAAATTTCCCTTTGTTACAGGCATCTAAATCTGGGAAAAAGGAATAATGCAATAGTTAACGCATTGTAACTTAATAGTTGGCACCCCCTATCAACTGTTGGATATGATGGTTCTAAAATGCTTTGAAGGTTACGTAATCTATCCAATAAATACGCGAACTGAGACCATAAAAAATTTATTTTGCAAAATTTTGTCCACATCGATTTTGTCCCCTTCAAAGTACTCTCCATTCGTTGCTATGCACTTATCCCATCTTCTTTTCCACTCTTTAAAGCACCTTTGGAAGTCCTCAGCAGTTAGGCTCTTTAGTTGTCTCGTCATTTCTCGTTTTACTGAGTCCAAATCTTCCCAGTGATGTCCCCTCATCACATTTTTGCATTTTGGGAATAGGAAAATGTTGCAGGGTGCGAGATCTGAAGGAGATGATCAAGGATGATGATTGAATTTTTCGCCAGAAACTTGCAAACAATCAATGCTGAATGTGCTGGTGCATTGTCATGGTGAAGGATTCATCCATCGCTTTGAGTCAAATTTGGTCGCACACGATCTCTTAAACGCTAATTGATTTGTTGCCTATATTGTCAATTTCCATTTTCGACGAACAGTAAAAACAAGGGCAACAGAAACTAACATAACTTGCAACACATACGCGAAGTTTGGTGATCTGTCAAGCACTGACAGCTCAATGGGTGTCAGGCAACTATCGCCGACAGTTAGCGGGACTATAGTCTGCGTCATGGTAGCTAGATTGCATGAATTCATGTATTTATTGGGCAGACTACGTATAATAGAAGGTTTAGTTCTGTAAACAGATAAATGACGCTTGAGTAGGACAGTATTAGCGAATTATATTACTGCCCCGAAGTTGACACTCCATGTCAACTACTCAATATTATGTCCTTTAAAGTTTCAATAGTTGACACAGTAACTCACCAGAGCAATTTTTTTTTGAGCAATCACGATTGCTTATTGCTTTCATTTGACTGTTTTTGGCGTGCTATCATTTTATTTTCCCACCAGCACCCTCCGCACCATCACCGTCGACCGGCTCCTCACGATGCTGCTCCTATAGCGAAAGCCGTCTCCAAGTTGCATCCATGTCCTACACGCACGCGCATACATAGACAACTACACACACACACGCACACATACACACACACAAACACATACACACACATTCACCTACACAAACATACACACATACAAACACATACACACACGCATACATACAGACACCTACACATACACACATAAAAATACACACACACATACACACAACTACCCACACATTCATGCTTGCACACAGACACGAACACATATGCCTACACACACATACCCCCCACACACACATTCATACACACAACTACCCACACACTTATGCCAGCACACATACACATACCCCCTACACACAAACACACATACCCCCCATACTCAAACACACACGCCTACATACACACACACTCGTGATTGCGAAAAAAATAATTTGAATTCAAGATGTCAAAATTCAAATTAATTCAATTTTTTTTTTACTTTTTGTTATTTTAAATAGATGTATATACACTTAGGAGTCCAAAAAAAAAAAAAAGTCTAAATGCCTTTTTAATCACAATTGTAAAATGGCATTAGAGTTTGCCATGCTTACCTTTCAGCTTATTCTTAGCAAACTCAAGGAAATTACAGTAAACGATTGGAAAACACACACTATTGTCATCAGAGGATCACGGTGATCTGGGCACTTTTCTTGACGACCCGATAGTTCGCTGCCCTAGTTAGAGAGTTATGCTAACACTTAACGAGAAATTTTGGTTTTTGGCCCCTATGTTTCTCTTCTTAATTTATGTTTTTTTCATAAGTCAAAACTACTAGCGCTACTGGTGGTTTTAACTTGTTACATTATTTTAATAATTGTAACATTCTTTTTACAAACGTTATTAACTGGAAAAAAAAACCAAACAGGAGATATCAAAACAGAACTACTTGAGTTCTCGCCTTCATAGAAATAGGCGTTTTTCAAAAATGGGATTTGCGAGTTCCCACCACGCTGGCGAGAACTCAGAAGCAACGATGGAGTTTATATCGTGCAATGCATCTTGATAAATGTATTAAAAACGTCCGTTTTCTTCCTTTTCATAAACGGACAGAACTTTCTAGTACACCTAATACATTCTTTTAAGAACTTAATAAAATCATTTTTAAAATTAAAAATGACTTAGAATGACTGAAATTGAAAATAGCTTAAATTTGGAACTCACAGGGTAGACAGCTTCAAATCAACATCAAAATGCAATGAAATTTAAAAATAATTATTTTGGGAATCATAATGTGTATTGAAATTCCAGAAAGCTATATTTTGGGTAGCACAATGTATGGTGATTTAAAATTAGTTCATTCTGGAAATGACACTATGGTAATTTTAAAAGTAGTTCATTCTGGAAATGACACTATGGTAATTTTAAAAGTAGTTCATTCTGGAAATGACACTATGGTGATTCAAAAATAGTTCATTCCATAAATGACACTATGGTGAACTTCAAAATAGTTCATTCTGGAAACCACAATGTATAGAATTCCAGAATAGCTTTTTGCCAAAGCCAAAGAGAATATTAAATTTATAAATCCATCTTTTAAACACACACACAAAATGGTTGACGGAGCAATTTATATGTTAATACGGTTTTCTCTAAATAAATTGTATATTTCAAGACTATTATTTAAATGTGTTATTTAATTTCACGTATTTTACCTTTTCAGCATGGCTACCCGTCGAGAAGACGTTCTCTTGTTGGAGATGCCAAGTTTGAAACCGTAAAAAACAAAGAAGCCAAGGAATCTTGGATTTTGGAACAGCGGAAGAAATCAGAAGATGAAGAACTGTCGGAAGAAGAGGTGTGTATACTTTACTTTAATTTGAAAATTTATAACACAAGTTACGACAATTAATAAGCCTTAACTTTATTAGTTAATACTATTATTCTGCAACAAATCGACTTAGAGAAAATGCGCTACATAAAAGAGACAAACACCAAAAATATTAGTATTGCGACAACAGTTACGATTTATCGATACTTAATTTATCGAAAAAATAAAATGTTTTTAACGCAATTAAATCTTAGTGAGACATTAGTAGCTGCCAAAAAAACTACAAATTTATGTAGTTAGTTGATATTTCCTGAGAAATGTTTGTTGCTCCATTACAATGTATTCGTATTGTACGAAGTAATACATTGTTATTATTATCATGAAATGAACGCAGTGTTTCCTTTCTATTTAGAATGTAAACCATTACGTTACATCACCATACGATATTTTTTTTAAACTTATGTAAACTGTTTTTCATTGGCTCTCTTAGCTCTACCCTTTATCCTCAGTACAAACCATTATTAGTAATACGTAAATAAACTGACCATTCACTATAACATTCACAATCATCTAGTCACATTGTCACAATGCAACTTAACTTGAGCAAACTGTATACTAAAAAAGTTATTCCTTATTATCCAAAATTGTCGTTACTAATCACGTATACAATGTGATATTTGCAGTAACCAGTACACACATAATGCGCTATCATAAATTAGCGTTAAGACCAAAATTACCGTGATTTTTAATGAATGTAAAGATAGTAGAACACAATTTTTCAGGGTGTTCCCGTTTAACCTGCAAAAAACCTCTATTTTCGCAACCTTTAGTCCAAGATGCATACTTCCAGTTGCAAAAATGTTCAAAATCAGATGCTGCCCAGCGGCTCAGTGATAGAGCGTCGTGCTCCCTCGCCACAGGCCCGGGTTCTATTCCCGGGTTGGCATGGTTGACTCAGCTGTTCATCCATCTTTTCAGTGGGTCGATAAAATTGAGCACCAAGCGTACTTGGGAACCAAACACTGGGAATTCTGCATTGGGCTGACCACCTAACCGGAAGATCTGCCTTCCGGGCACTTGGGAACCACCTGCCGATACTTGGGAACCAAACACTGGGAATTCTGCATTGGGCTGATCACCTAACCGGAAGATCTGCCTTCCGGGCACTTGGGAACCACCTGCCGATACTTGGGAACCAAACACTGGGAATTCTGCATTGGGCTGACCACCTAACCGGAAAATCTGCCTTGCACCTTAGAGCCCCTGGTAATGAAAATTGAGTTGGGCACAGTAAGGCCTTGGCCCTCACGGGCTGTCGTGCCACAGGGTTTGGTTTTTAGATGCAGAGTTAAGACATTTAGCTTAAAGCGAAAAACAAAAAAATAATTAAATTAATTTGAATAATTTGAATTCTGACATTTTGAATTCAAATTATGTTTTTCGCAATCACGAGTTGCGACAGGACCTTACTCATTAGAGTTATTGTTTCTAGTAACGGCTCCTGTCCCCCCAAGCCAGCCCCTCCTCCTGGGCGGCTGCGTGTACATAGTAGTGTGTGTGTGCAGTGGTGGGTAGGTGTGTATGTAGGCGAGCGTGCGTGCATGTGTAAGCTTGTGTGTGTGTGTGTGTAGGCCTGTGTGTATGCACGTAGGCGTGTGTGGAGAAGGCGCGCGCATGTGAGCAGGACATGGACGCCACCGCCCAGGAGAAGCGGATACTGGGGGACAATGCTCAGCACCAGAGGAGCCGCACCTGCTGAGGCCCCTGGTCCAAGCTGGAAAAGGAACCAAACGCCAAGGACCGTCAAATGAGAACAATAAACAATCGCGATTGCTCAAAAAACACATTAGACAAAAAAATACAAAATTTAACTTTAAAAACAGGTTTTAGGTCCCCTAACTTATATTTAGGGAAATAACCTCCAATAAAAAATATTACTATCACAAAAAACTTGACACTTTTGCGACCAAAACTCAAGCAGATATTCGAGTTCAAAGTTTTAAGGGACCATTCAAAAGATGACATTGGAACTTATCGCCCTTTCAGAAGAATGACAGATTGTTGAAGTAAAAAAACAAAGTACTTATATTTTTCATTGCTTTTCAAAACTAAATGCAAATGTTATAACATGATATGCAAAAAAAAAAAAAAAAACCTTGTACAATTTGAAAAAACACTCTTTGCACACATATAACTTTTATCCCATGTTAGCCGCTATATCCCCCCCCCCAAAGGTGTTATTGATGGCGAGTGTAAAGTGGTGTAAGTCACAAAACACTGCGTTTCAAACCTCAGTAAATATCTGTCGTACTAATGTCAAGCTTCGGAATTATTTTTCAATGGAAATCATTTCCCTAAATATAAGTTAGGGGACCTAGGTAAAAAGATTCGAAATGAATAGATTGTACTGGAGTGAGAAAAATGTAATTTGAGATTGATTGAGAGTTAAAAATTTGAAGATTTAATGGTTTCAAAAAAAATTAAAAAAAATGCGATTTTATCACAAGTGCAGCAATACACTGTTCCAAACTGCTCACCGTTCAAAAAATGGTCGTTCCTTCTTTGCGTGAACGAACAGGTTCGTTCATTTTAAGGATTCGTTTTTTTTTTTTTTTTTTTTTTGACCCGTTCGTTCATGAACGACACATCCCTAGTTTCTATCTACCAGGGAAAAAGAGCATTATTGAGAATTCGCT
This sequence comes from Uloborus diversus, assembly GCF_026930045.1. Classification (NCBI taxonomy): domain Eukaryota; kingdom Metazoa; phylum Arthropoda; class Arachnida; order Araneae; family Uloboridae; genus Uloborus; species Uloborus diversus. The sequence goes on along the minus strand of NC_072740.1, from coordinate 8,797,397 downwards.
ATCCTAGTTGGCCCTTGAAAACTAGGGCTAATCTCAACTTTTTATGGTGATTTTCGTGTTTAGCGAGGCAAAATACTTCGAAAATAGATATTTTTGAGCCGGATGCATTTTTGGTGTTGACTGGTGTTATTAGTTTCAAAAGTATCTCTTTAAGGAATTTGATAGCACAAAGGATTATTGTGTTGAAAATAGTTATACAGAGTAAACACTCATCGAAACAAGCAGAGGAGGAGCTTCTGAGTATTTGAATACTTATCCCCCCCTTTTTGATAACACTATAAAACATGTATTCCAATTCAAAATATGATCCCATATTAAGTGGTTATGAGGGAAGTCGGAGATATTTTTTCTTTTGTGAACATGTACGAAAAGTCTATTGAATAAATAAAGTAATGTTTGAGTATTTATTAAAATTTTTATGTCGATAATTCAAAACAAAATTTTAAAAATTCAATATACATAAATTGTTCTGCTTATACGATACATAACTAAATGCTTATTAATTACGGGAACGAACGTGACCTGTACTGATCTTTCACGGTTTCGCCATTCACCTCAATTAATAAGTTACTGCATTTTAGTTTGTAATATGTTATGGATAAATTTATATCTAAAAATGTATTTATTCAGTGATTTATTTTTCTTTGCAGGTATTTCTTGTCAGCGACATTCCCGATGAACCTCCACTGTCTCCTCAGCAAGTAAATCTCGTGTTGTCTCTCAGGGATGGCTTCAATAATCTTCCAAGAATTCTGAGAATTATACAGGTTTGCACAAAATTATGGTTCTGAATTATGCTAACTCGTATTGTTGTTACGATGTTGAAATTCAAATTGTAATTAAAAAGGCCAGGTAATTATAATCGAAAATATGTAAATTAATTATTTTTATCCAGCATCATTAAATAATATATATAAATAAATATGTACCAAAAACATATTTCTTAGGTAGACTGTGCATTGAGGTTATTGATAGAGAAAAGCAACAGCAGATGCAATTCAAATACTAGTCTAAAATCCACTCTATTAATGATCTAGTTGTAAAAAAAGATTGAAACTAGTTTTTGAGCTAGTAATTAAAAGGGCATTAATTAAATCAACTTGTTCACTGGGTGGCAATGAAATAAGTAGTTTTATGGGAAGTCAAAAATTTCCTTCTAAGAACCATGAAGTTGTAAATCAACATTCAAGTTAAAAATGATGAAATATATTTCTCCTTTCGTCATTTAAACAAACGAAATAATTAAACATAACTTTTTTACAACTAGATCAATAATCCACTCGATTATTGATCCAGTTGTAAAAAAGATTGAAACTAGTTTTTGAGCTATAAGTAAAGTAGTTTTTGATTTAATTAAAAGGGCATTAATTAAATCAACTTGCTCACTGGGTGGCAATGAAATAAGTAGTTTTATGGGAAGTCAAAAATTTCCTTCTAAGAACCATGAAGTTGTAAATCAACATTCAAGTTAAAAATGATGAAATATATTTCTCCTTTCGTCATTTAAACAAACGAACTAATTAAACAAAAAAGTTTTAAAATTATTATTGAGCCTTTTAAATGAGTGCTTTCTGGGAACGAGAATAGAAGAAATTATTGTAAAAAAATCCAGAAAATTAGCCTATGAAGTTACCATGGCATTTTTACCTTTCACGATTTAGTTTAAAGCAAAAAGACAGTAAGAAAGAAAAAATAAAATCTGATAACACACACTAATTCTATAAAAGTAATTTTATTACTTTTGTATAGAAATCTATTTAGTTAAATACAATCCTTTGAGGGGATTTTTTTTTTATATTTCTGAGTGGTTGCAATTAAAAATAATGTTCCACAAAATTATTTAGTATTAAGAACCAAATTCCATGCCATTTGACGATCTTACTCATAGGAGAACAACCGAAGATATAAGCAGAGAATCATAAAAATTCAGTTATCATAAAATAGACACTGCTGATTAGATTCATCGAGCAGGTAACATAAAATTGACTCGATTCGAAACCTATTCATAAAAGGCAAACCTAAATGCTCATATACTTTTTTATCACTTTTCTGAATGATTGATAGTATTAATACTACATTCTAGAAGAAATAGACCAAGAGCTGACCCCCGAAAACGCGATTTATCTCTTTTATGGCTTGTGGCCGGTTAAAATAATAAAAAAATGCAATTTAAAACTTTGGCTCGAATCCCCCCCACTAATTTTGGGTCACACGGCTGCGGGGGTGGATGAAAGGTCAAAAAAATGAAAAATATCAAAGTGATGAGTTAAATGGCTAAAAACTATATAATAGCATTAAATTAATAAGAAAAAACCCGTAGCGAATTTCCCCCCCAGCTATGTTGGGGCGAACGTGGTGCCCCCCAGGGGTAAAGTATCGATTATTAAACTTAAAAAAAAATGATCACTTTCGTGGGGGGGAATTTTACAGGGTATTAGTTTCATTATTTTGATTGCCAAAAAAAATTCCCCCCCCCCCAGTAACTATGGGTCAATTTGTCAAAAAAAATTTTTTTTTGTTCCTCTTTATTTGGTTCAAGTCGAGTATTATTCGAACTTACGCATGACTGTTTAAGTTGCAAAAAAAAAAACCCCCAAAGTTTAAACGTTTTTTAATTAAAAAAACTCGTAGCAATCCCCCCCCCACACCTATGGAGGAGGTTGCTACGCGGTGCGCAGTTTTACAACGTGGTGCCCCCCCCCAGGGGTGAATTGTCGATTGATTAAATTAAAAATAAATGATCACTTTCGTGGAGGAAGTTTTACAGAGTGTACATTTAATTGCAAAACAAAATATCTCCTCCCCAGCAATTATAAGTCTACTAGCTGCATTGCCAGGCGTTGCACGGTCTACCTCAAAAATGTACGTGTATTCGGCGTTCCAAACATTTTATACAATTATATAAATTTTCTCGCTTTCATTACATTTCTTATTGCTGCTCCACTCCTATTAGTCAAAGCGCAATGTTATATAGCCTATAGCCTTCTCAATAAATGGACTATTCAACACAAAATGAATTTTTCAGTTCGAACCCGTCGTCCCTGTAGACCAAGAGCTGAGCCCCCAAAACACGGTTTATCTGTTTTATGGTGGGTGGCCGGTTAAAATAATAAAAAAATGTGATTAAAAATTTTGGCTCTAATCCCCTCCCCCCTCCGCCCACTATTTTCGGGTCACACGCTGCATGGGTGGATGAAAGGTCAAAATATAAGAAAAATATTAACATAAGTGAAATGGCTAAAAATTATATGATAACATTAAATTAATTAAAAAAAACCACGTAGCAAATCTCCCCTCCAGCTATGTTGGGGCGAATGTGGGACCCCCCCCCCCCCAGAAGTGAATATCGATTGTTAAAATTAAAAAAAAAATCACTTTCGTGGGGTTGGGGATGGGGAACTTTACAGGGTATTTGTTTCATTATTTTGATTTCCAAAAAATCTCCCCCCCCCCCAGTAACTATGGGTAAATTTGTCAAAAAAAATAGTTTTTTGTTTCTCTTTATTTGGTCCGAGTCCTGTACTATTCGAACTTTCCCATGACCTTTTAAATTGTAAAAAACAATTGCAATTATTTATTCGGTAAAAAAAAACACGTAGAAAATCCCCCCCCCCCCAGCTATGTTAGGGCGAACTTGTTGCCCCCAGGAGTGAATTATCGATTGATTAAATAAAAAAAAAGATTACTTTCGTAGAGAGGAGGGATTTTCTCAGAGTTTACATTTGATTGCCGCAGGAAAAAAAATCTCCCCCCCCCCAAAATGTTTTTAATTTAAATTAGAAATTTTGAAATATTTTTCAAAATGAAAGGAAGCAATACAGCGTCCGTACATCTGCTTCTACCATTGTGTGCTCAGCATGAAAAGAATGAAGGGGAAAGTATACGCCTGTGATGATTTCTTCTTGCTGTTTCGAGGGCAGTTTCGTCAGTGATCAACTGTAGCCAACACAGTGAAGTCGTTATAGCTGTTGGTTTTTCTTTTCGGAGCACACTGTACCGCATGCTTAAACTGAAAACGTAAAAAAATCCTTTTTTCAAAAATATATTTTGATGTTTTTATATTATGAGTGTTTTAAAGGGTAATTTTAAGTGTAGCCAGCCACCAGATAAAAGATAATTTAGTATATTATCTCTAGAGTATACATTTAATTGTTTTAATTGCAAAAAAAAAAAATCTCCCCCTACCCCAGTAATTATGAGTTTATTTCACAAACAAAAGTGATTTTATGTTAAAATTGCAATAACAACTTTTTTACTTGTAAATGTTAATGCGTTAATCCGATGCGTTAAATGAATTTTTAAAATAATAATTTGGAAATTCATATAGATTTATTTACCTTCAGCATATTGGTTGTGATAGTGTCTATCTAGTTTGATAAAAATGTTCCTGCAATCTCGATGATATAAATCTGCTTCTGTTAAGAACTCGGAAAAATCTAAATCACGGAATTTCAGTTTTCAGTGTTTTCGAATCTTTGAAACTTTTATTCCTTCAAATAAAGTTTCTGTCAAAACATTATCTTTTAACTGAATTGCTTCCTTTCATTTTGAAAAATATTTCGAAATTTCTAATTTAAATTAAAAACATTTTTTTTTTGGGGGGGGGGGGATTTTTTTTCCTGCTACAATCAAATGTAAACTCTGAGAAAATCCCTCCTCTCTACGAAAGTAATCTTTTTTTTTTTATTTAATCAATCGATAATTCTCTCCTGGGGGGCAACAAGTTCGCCCTAACATAGCTGTGGGGGGGGGGGGGATTTTCTACGTGTTTTTTTTACCGAATAAATAATTGCAATTGTTTTTTACAATTTAAGAGGTCATGGGAAAGTTCGAATAGTACTGGACTCGGATCAAATAAAGAGAAACAAAAAACTTTTTTTTGACAAATTTACCCATAGTCACTGGGGGGGGGGGGGGAGATTTTTTGGAAATCAAAATAATGAAACAAATACCCTGTAAAGTTCCCCATCCCCAACCCCACGAAAGTGATTTTTTTTTTAATTTTAACAATCGATATTCACTTCTGGGGGGGGGGGGGGGGTTCCCACATTCGCCCCAACATAGCTGGAAGGGAGATTTGCTACGTGGTTTTTTTTAATTAATTTAATGTTATTATATAATTTTTAGCCATTTCACTTATGTTAATATTTTTCTTTTATTTTGACCTTTCATCCACCCATGCAGCGTGTGACCCAAAAATAGTGGGCGGAGGGGGGGGGGGGGGGATTAGAGCCAAAATTTTTAATCACATTTTTTTATTATTTTAACCGGCCACCCGCCATAAAACAGATAAACCGTGTTTTGGGGGGCTCAGCTCTTGGTCTACAGGGACGACGGGTTCGAATTGAAAAATTCATTTTGTGTTGAATAGTCCATTTATTGAGAAGGCTATAGGCTATATAACATTGCGCTTTGACTAATAGGAGTGGAGCAGCAATAAGAAATGTAATGAAAGCGAGAAAATTCATATAATTGTATAAAATGCTTGGAACGCCGAATACACGTACATTTTTGAGGTAGACCGTGCAACGCCTGGCAATGCTTATAATTGCTGGGGAGGAGATATTTTGTTTTGCAATTAAATGTATACTCTGTAAAATTCCCCTCCACGAAAGTGATCATTTATTTTTAATTTAATCAATCGACAATTCACCCCTGGGGGGGGGGGCACCACGTTGTAAAACTGCGCACCGCGTAGCAACCCCCTCCATAGGTGTGTGGGGGGGGGGGGGTTGCTACGAGTTTTTTTTTTAATGAAAAAACGTTCAAACTTTGGGTTTTTTTTTTTTTTTTTTTTTTTTGCAACTTAAACAGTCATGCGTAAGTTAGAATAATACTCGACTTGAACCAAATAAAGAGGAACAAAAAAAAAAATTTTTGACAAATTGACCCATAGTTACTGGGGGGGAATTTTTTTTGGCAATCAAAATAATGAAACTAATACCCTGTAAAATTCCCCCCCACGAAAGTGATCATTTTTTTTAAAGTTTAATAATCGATACTTTACCCCTGGGGGGCACCACGTTCGCCCCAACATAGCTGGGGGGGAAATTCGCTACGGGTTTTTTCTTATTAATTTAATGCTATTATATGGTTTTTAGCCATTTAACTCATCACTTTGATATTTTTCATTTTTTTGACCTTTCATCCACCCCCGCAGCCGTGTGACCCAAAATTAGTGGGGGGGATTCGAGCCAAAGTTTTAAATTGCATTTTTTTATTATTTTAACCGGCCACAAGCCATAAAAGAGATAAATCGCGTTTTCGGGGTCAGCTCTTGGTCTAAAATGACGATATTGGAATAAAACAAACGGTATGCTTATTGTGAAACCCGTAAAAATCATATAAGGGAAAATTGGAAACTAGTTTATGAGAGCGCCAATAGGTGGCGCTGCACGCTGTTACTGAAATAGAAGTCTCCATAAAAAGCTCTGCGAAGAGGTTGGACGTTAGTTTCTAGCGTATATGTAAGCATATCTGAGGGGCTAAACTACTGTTGAAACAACTAACCTCTTCTCAGCACTATTTATATAGACTTCGGTTGCAATTTACAGCGGCAGCACCACCTGTTGGCATTTTTTAAAACTAATTTCCAAATTCCTGTTCGTGATTTTTTATGGGTTTCACAATAAACACACCGTCTGTTTTATTTTCAGTATCGTCCTTTGTTTCGGAGATATTTAATTTTTAAACCAGGGAGTCCTTTGCTGGACACCATGTACATGCCCACACTTGTATTACATCATTCAGCAAAATTTGGAATTTTATTTGGCAAACTGAGAATTTTCCTCCTCCCAAAAACTTACTATTTCATTGGGAAAATATTATTGGTGAAATTAGTGAAACATATGAATATATTTTCTTCGAGAGACATATATAAATATCTCATGAATAGATCTTGAGTTATTATAACTTCATCAGATTTTTGAAAGACAATTAAAAAAGTTTATTAAAATAGAGAAAATTACATCTAGTTATGATATAGGAAGTTATGACCAAATTTCGCAAATAACTAAGAAATATGAAAAAAGATACTCATATAAATCAGCATGAGATTTGGACTCTGCTAAACTTAATGACATCGCTTTTTGAAATCATCGTTGTGCTGTAAATGAGCAATGAATACTTCTTGTAGCTTTTTAACAGTTGGTAGAAATTATAATTAGTTTATCAAGATAGGGCTCGTTATGCCTAACAATGACCTAGGACGGCATCTGGCATGAAACTTTTTTAGTGTTAAGATTTGAAAGTGCTCATTTCATAAATGCAAGGTTTTTACATTCCTTCTCTTTCGGTGAGTTGAACGAACACTAAAAACGATTCAGAAACGTTTCTGGGAAAAAAATGGTCAGATCATGTGCCCAATTTCTGCCAGTAGCATGTCTTACAAAAGCCAGAAACATTTTCCGCTAAAATTCAGTTTCCTTCCTGAACTTTTCCTGGAAGCCTCCTGAAATACTCAGAACTAAAGCCGACCGTGTCTCTGGAACTTTAGAGTAAACTTAGGTAGGTATAGTTTTTGCTGCTATGTATTTCCCGTATGTTACCTTTTTTTTAACCCAGTCCCTTGAGAAACGTAAAATCGGTATTTCACTGTATGTGCAACTTTGATACAATAACACAATTTTTCTTTTTTCCGGCCGTCGCTAGTTTACTTGACAGGGCATCGGATTTGGAATACACTGTAAAAAAATTCCGAAACGTTACTGGTTATTTCCGTGGCACGTCTCGGGATTTCACACGTTTTCACCTATTTCCCCGTAAAAACATGTATCTACACAAAAAAGTTTCCTGAATCGCTACAAGTTGCACGCGTGCAGACTTTCACCTTTGTGGAAAATATTTTTAGCAACCAGTTTAAAGATTGAATGAGCGTGTTTAATAACGGTATCGGCCTAATTATTGGTCTGTGTACGGCTTATCCAGGTTGACTAAGCTCCCAATAAGAGCGAAAAGGTCAATGGATAGCTACAGCTATGCGAGGCGCGAATTGCAGGCAAGAGGTATGCTTGGTTCCTTCTTGCATAGCTCTGACCGTGGTCACTCCGATTTTTATGGAGCCTTCTTAGTAAGTCAGGAAGGTTCTAATCAATTACATTAAATCTGCTTCATTTTTCTAGAAGGTTCTAGGAATATTACTGGCTTTAACAGGGGAGATTTCGCACTTCCTCAGAAAGTTTCAAGGTTAATTTCAGAAAGGTTACTGACTTTTAGCGGGAAACGTTTCTGATTTTTCCAAGAAATGTTACTGGAAGAAATTTGGCATATCAGCTGCCTATTATTTTCCAGGAACGTCTCTGAATCGTTTTTACAGTGTAGAAAGAACCCAAGTTTCGAAAATACTGTGGTCGGTGGCCAGCAGTCACCGTGGGTTCAAACTTCCTGTAGACGTTCCTTTGAGTCAAAATTTATTCTTTGAGAATGCGTAAAAAAGGAGGAAATGAATACCTCACTTTATGAGATTGAATTTAAAACTTTTAAAGTGAAACTTTTTGTGCGCGAACTTTGAAGTTCTGATCCGCTACTTTTATTTTCTAACGAAGTGACGTACTGTCTGACCACGGATTGTATGGAAAGGCAAACATCCGGTTTACAGGATGGGCACTGACGTACCTATTATTGTTTTTAGGGATGTCAGAGTTTGCAGATGTATGTTAGCCTCTACATTCAGCAGAGTTTCATTCATAAAGCAGAACGCGCGCATCGAATTTTTATTTTTCTCCATTAGATAGACTCGTCTTAACAGGGCATTTGCCAATTTCATACAATCCGTGGTTCAACTGTAGGTTTATTTTTGCTTGTCGAAAAGTCGCGCATGAGGTCTTTCCACTTTCTTTCTTTCTCGTTGTCCATGGTTGCATGTACTGCGTTGAGGCGGCGTGGCGGTCTCCGATCGTAGCTTCTGATTATCAACAAAACATCCGTTGAAGCACGTGTGTATAACCAACACGTTTGGAGCATTGTTTAGTGTTCTCGTTGTTTCCAATCAATTTTCTTCATTAAAGTCTACTATTTTGTCGTGAATATGCCATAAATTTTATGGCTGAGGCTCGAGCCGGGATCCGATGCTTAGCGTTCTGACGATTGAGCCATTGCGAGTGTTAGTCAAATTGCGACCATTATAGTATCTGTACGAAAACCGCTTTGAAGAATACTGATGAACAAACTTCAGACGTGTAGTTTGTTTGGTGTTTGACTGTTTCAGTTAATAGACGCAGAAAATGTGTTAGTTATTAAAATTAGGTTCTTAACGAGAATTCTATCTCGAAGAGCTATCATTTATTTTAAGAAATTAGTTAACAACTGTCAGTCAGTTGCTTTTATGACACAGAAACCAGCGACATTTGCAAGTAGGGGAATTTGGAGCCAACTGAAACAGCGGGGCAAAGTGAAATGAGGAAATATTTACTCTCCATTATAATAAAAACATTTTAACTTATTTAATAAAAAATATTTTATTAGAAAAATATATATATTTTTTCCACTTTTCCCCCAATAAAAGAAAAAAGTGAAAATTTTCCGCCTTTTTTTGAAGGTACAAATTTCGTGCCAAAATAATGGGTCAATGCAAGTTTGATTTTTAAATATATTGTTCTTTCTTTATGTACCGAAATTTTCAAAACAAATTTCCAATTTCTTCATTTTGATAAAAGTAAGTTAGCTTAACTATTCCACTTTGCCCCACATTCCCCTTCTTGAAGCACGTCTGGATCCAAAGCGTTCTTGAAACCAAAATGGAGGGTAAGTCGGTTTGTCCTCATGCGTTGCTCTAGGACGAATGACTGGTTCATCGAGTACGTCATATCGGCAGGCAATACAACCCTTCCCCCTATTTAGTGCTTCCCTGTTATACAAAAGTTTTACTTCTGTCGTATCTTTACGACAATCAAGTATTTTTATTCCTGTTGTTGTTGTTCAAAGTAAAGTTATATCCTCATAAATATAATAGCCAAGATCACTGATTGAGTAACCCTCTGTCTCTGACGTCACCAACAATGCATGCCATAGCATGCGTGAACGGCATTATTTCATTGTTGAAGCACCGAAAATTCCGTAAGTTATTCATAATTTGATAATAGTTTTTAACAATGTTTGACATGCAGGGAAAAGCTTTATTTTGACAAGGCCGAACTGGATCCGGTTATTTAATTGTTTTACTGCTAAGACTCATTTTAAAGGAATGAAGAAACGAAAATGGTGGTCAACCATGAACGCTATCTATTGAATTTTTCTCTGTCCACTGGAGCTAAGGTTGGAGTTTCAACTACCGAAATATCACCAAACTGGCCATTGCTTCATTCAAATGTGGAAGCAATTTTTGCCCGTCATACCTTGACTGGCGATTTTCTAATCTTTACTAATAATAAAGCTGAATGTCCCTCTGTCAGGATCTCTGTGACGCGCATTGCGCCTACACCGTTCGGCCGGTTTTCATGAAATTTGGCACAAAGTTAGTTTGTAGCATGGGGGTGTGCACCTCGAAGCGATTTTTCGAAAATTCGATGTGGTTCTTTTTCTATTCCAATTTTAAGAACAAAACTGTCATAAGATGGACGAGTAAATTACGAAATTATCATAACGTTTAATCGTAACATGGGCGCAAGCCAATTGGCGAGATACGAAATTATCATAACGTCGAACCGTAACATGGGTACAAGCCAATTGGCCAGAAAATTCACCATTATTCGTAAATATACAGACGAATTAAAAGACCTTTTAGATTTTCTATTACGGGCAAAGCCGTGCGGGTACCACTAGTCTTTTAATAAAGCCGAAAATTTATTCATTCATCTATTTTTCCTCCTAACGAAAGTTTTCATTCATTTATACTTCAGATCAGTTGCGTTCGCTCATACTTATCTTTCATTCACAGGTGTTAGTACGTCGCCTCTCATTGACATTTGCCTTGCGGCATTATGCGGGTTTGCTAATTTCCGTTGATGTCAAAACAAATGCTTATAAATATTAAAATATTGATGCAAGAATTTTTTCAGAGCGTGGGCCCGGTGGTCTAGTGGTATGATTCTCGCTTTGGGTGTGAGAGGTCCCGGGTTCAAATCCCGGCCGAGCCCTGCTAGATTTTTCGTACTGCATTAGTATCTATTGCGTGTTTTCTTTTTAAATATTTTATTTTTAACATTCTCTTAGTTAGTTTGACAAGTCAGAACTTCATCAATTTTCTAATACGCTATATTCGCCAACACTGTCTGCTTGGCAGCAATTTGTTCTAGAACGAGCCAAACGCTAGATTTTTCGTACTGCATTAGTATTTCATGCGTGTTTTCTTTTTAAATATTTTATTTTCAACATTCTCTTAGTTACTTTGAAAAGTCAGAACTTTATCAATTTTCTAATACGCTATATTCGCCTTCACTGTCTGTTTCGCAGCAATTTGTTCTTGAACGAGCCAAACGCGTGTTGCGAAATAGCACATTTATTTGCTAGTCTATCTTTCAAATGGGTGCAGTATAGTAGTAACAATTTCAATACATAAAATAATCCCTCTAACAGAAAGTAAAGTACAGAAAAGTATCACAAAAAGAAAACTTTGTTAATCGAGCTTCTCTGAATACCTGATACCTTTCATATCAGAAAAGTTCATGATATTGGTTTAGCTCAATTTTTTAGATTTTGTTTTGTAAAAAGGAATTATGTTAGCTAAGTGTAGGTTTTATTGCTTGAATTTTTCATTGTTAGAATTTCTTGGTGAGGACTAAGTTGTTTGATACTTTTATTGTGAAGCTGAAAAAAATCTACATCATCATCCAGCTTTGCATCACTACTTTGCTTTTTTTTTTCCCTATGCATTACGACTTAGTGGTGCAGAACGCTAGATCAGTCAGAGTTTTCTCTGTAAAGTCCCCGTAGTCCTTACTTGTGCACAGTAAACATTTGATTATCCGCGAGTCAATCAATAAGCAAGAACACGTACTTTCGAAGCAAAAAGCAAGTAACAAGGGATTTTTTTTATTTCGATAAATTTAAATTTAAACTCAGTTGTTTGTGTTTTATTTTATTTTATTGTGTTATTACTGGTGGTACCCGCACGGCTTTGCTCGTAATAGAAAAATGAAAATTTTTTTTGGTTCGCCAGTATATTTACAAATAATATATGGTGAATTTTCTCGCCAATTGGCTTGTATTCATGTTACGGTTCCACGTTATGATAATTTCGTATTTCGCCAATCGGCTTGTGCCCATGTTACGGTTCCACGTTATAATAATTTTGTAATTTACTCGTCCATCTTATGATATTTTTGTTCTTAAAATTGGAATAGAAAAAGAACCACGTCGAATTTTCGAAAAATCGCTTCGAGGAGCACACCCACAAGCTGCAAACTAACTTTGTGCCAAATTTCATGAAAATCGGCCGAACGGTCTAGGCACTATGCGCATCACAGAGATCTAGACATCCAGACATCCTACAGACATCCAGAGACCCTCCGGACAGAGACTTTCAATTTCAGATAAGATAAGATAAGATAAGATAAGATTTATTAACAAAACAAAATACACATACATAACAGTAAGCAAAATAAAGTAAAGTTAAAAAACTTACAAATTATAAAACATAAATTACTAGTGTCATAACAAAATATTAAGAAAATCTTGACTATAGCTCAACATGAGTTAGTAGTAAATTCAACACTAAAGAGCGCCAAAGGCACTGTCCGTAGTGTTTTTTAATCGGTTTAGTATGGAGTACAAACACAAATATGTATTAACAGTAATATTTACAAATCAATTTTACACAAGTAATAAAAATTTTACACAGAACAATTATTGGACTGTTTGACTCCAGAAAAAAAAAAAAAAAAAACACGCACACAATAACTCGCATTGAAACATTCAATAGTATAAAAAATACTGTACGAAATCCCCCCCCCCCCCCCAGTTGGCAAGTCAGTATATTTTATCAGCTAAAAGTTGATTATTGATAGAATGTCGTTATTTTGTATATAGTCATTGACCCCTTGTTTATATTTTTTGAAGTTCCTCTCATTCCTAACATCTTCCGTTAGTTCATTAAACAGCCGCGGTGCCAAGTAAAAGAATTGCTTTTTAATAATCGTTTTATTTGGTTTTATAACTTTATATTGTGTACCTGAAATTCGAGTATTATATTGTTTTTCATTAATTTCAAACTAGTTATTGTTGTTATGCAAAAAATACAATACTCTATGTGCATATATTTCTCTGATATTATAGATTTTCTCTGACTTTTGTAAAATAGTATCGTTTCTATTAAGTTCTTGTTTAGATCCATAAATTATTTTCAAAATTTTTGCATAAGTTCTATTTAAATTGGTAAGATTTGTTTCATAATCACCTCCCCATGCACAAATACCATACGTAATTATTGAGTTTATCCAAGCATAAAATAAACATCTAAGAAACTTTTTCCCAAAAAGTTATTATTAGTAAAGATTTGCTTATTAATTCATTTGCTTTTTGTGCTTCCTTCATCGTACATACACTTTTTCTTGATTAATGTTAAATTTCGTTGTACAAAAGTAAAAAACATTTTTACTGCAATGTATATATTTTCGCGGTTATTAGAATGTATTATGCATCAATACAGCTAAGTTTTTGAGTAAGGACAATTTTCACCTTATTAGTCCCTCATTTTATCCTCTTTTACGGTTCATCCGCGATTTTTATTATCCGTGGTACTTGTGCCACCGAATTCCACGGATGATCGGGAGTCTATTGTATATGCTAACATACTAGAGTTTGCAATATATCTTGGAGAATCTCCGCCCCAATGTGCAAATGAAGAAGACAAACGTAACCAACAAACTGCTTAAAAGCATTACTAGCGCTACGACTCGTATTCAGTTCTATCATCATATTCTGTTTGATTCTACTGCTCGAGAAGCTCCATTCGCTGTTCCAAGCGGAAACCCGTTGGTTAGCTGGATTACAACTAGCTAGAATCCCCTTAGGAGACACATCGACCTAAGGCTCCTATATAAGGGAAGCTGACTTATTTGACATTTTAGTTCTAAATTAAACGAGCGAAAAAAATAGTATTTCTACAAAAGCCTCAGTGCAAAAAACTGGTGGCCAAGCTTTAGATGTGTTGCCTGATTGATGTTTAATTATTTTGTTCAGTAGATGAAGACGATTTATTTAATACAAATTAAAAACAAATTAGGTGTGAAAATGAGGTTTATTACAGATCCCATTTCCGATACATTTTTGTTGAATTTGTGAACTAAGTAATATTTCTAAATTCACCTTAAGTGACATTTTACTCAACGTATCAATTATTTTCGGACATAGCAACCAGGGATTATTATAACGTATTTATAAATACTTAAAATAAGGTTGGATCAAATTCTGCCTTGGAACCAAAACGGCGAATAAGTCAGCCCCGTCCGTTTCAAGGGGCTGTAGGTCGACCTCGCCGACATTTTGGTTCTGTGCCAGCTTCGGTTTCAGCCTTGTTTCAAGTATTTGGAATCACGTTAATACAGTCGTTGGTTGCTGTCGTAAGATAATTGATGATAAGTAGAGTAAAACGCCCAGTTAGGTAAATCTTGAATTAACATTTTTTTTCTCAAATTAAATAACAGTTTTTTGATGCATCTCGTAATGGACCCCATTTTTATACATTATTTTGTTTTCTAATATGAATTTAAAATATCTTCTCCCTATTAAGACAGTAAAATATTCAAAAAATACACAGTGCGTCCAATAGAAAAGGTGACTGATTTTTAATAAGGTACAAGACATAATTTTTTTTTCTAGTTTACAAGATGATTTGTTCAAATTACACACTTTGGGAGTCAATACAATGCTGGAAGCGGGCGTGAAATTTTTTGAAGCACTTTTCAAATCCATCTTTTGAAATTGCCCCTGATGTCGCCGTCGTAGCTGCCTGAATATCTGAAATTGTGGTAAAATGTTTGCATTTCATTGCCAATTTCAGTTTGGGAAACAACCAGAAATCCGCTGGAGCCAAATTAGGGGAAAACGGATGGTGATCAAGCACCACAATACCTTTTTTTTGGCCACGAAGTCACGTGCAATCAAACTTTTGTGTGCCGACGCATTGTCATGCAAAAAAGACCATATCTCTTGGTTTTGGTATTCAGGTCTAACTCGATAAACTCTCGCCCATAAACACTTCAAAACACTGAAGTAGTTAGCAGCATTAACTGATTCACCTTCTGGCACGAATTTCTCATGGATGATATCCTTCGAATCAAAGAAAACTGTGAGGAGAGTCTTGATTCGGCTTTTTTCCATGCACTTTTTTTGGTTTGGTATCTTCTGGGATCTTCCACTCCTCGCTCTGAAGTTTTGTGAGTGGTTTATACTTGAAGCATCAGGTTTCATCCCCAGTTACAATGTTTGCCTTGAAGCTTGGATCCCTAAGTGGCCGTTTGTTGCATGTCTCTGCAGAGTTCCACTCTGCAATGTTTTTGGTCGTCAGTCAATGTGTGCGATACAAAGCGAGCAGACTTTCCTTTTGCCTAAGTTTTCCGTTAAAATGAGATGGACAGTGAATTTAGGTATGCCAGTAAGCTCTTCGACGAGTCGAGTAGAGACACAACAATCATTTCGTAGAATTTCAGTCACTCTTTCAATGTTCTCATCATTTCGAACTGTTACTGAATGACCTCGTCATGGATCATCTTCTAAGCTGCCTCTACCATCACGAAAGCTTGCATACCACTTAAAAACATTCTTACGACTCAGTACTTCACTACTATAAACAGTTTTCATCAATTCAAATGCTTCTGTGGCACTTTTAATCAATTTAAAACAAAATTTAATGTTAGCGCGCTGCTCCTTTCTTTTTTTTTCCGACCGAGGCCAAGCGACTTCTTCTAGAATTTACATTATCACGTTTCAAACGATGTTGCTAACGCTTGGAAATTAATCCAGAAAAGAATTGAAATGTGCGTGCATTTAATACAATCATTCTTTCATAGATAGCGCTAATAGTTCCTCAAATATTAAATCAGTCACCTTTTCTATTGGACGCACTGTGTATGTTAAACAATACATCTATGACTTAGCAACTAGTTTTTTGTAACGTGGTTTTTATACAGATAATAATGTTTTCACGCATACAACTTCAGATCCGAAATGTCAGACGAGTCAGTTCCCCGTTTCAGTGGCCTTGCAAGAAGTCGTCAACAGACTGAATGGATACCAGGAGAGTAACATTCAATTTCATTTCGTACTAAGAAGGTTCTTTGTAAGGTCAAAAAACTATGTTTTCTATTTCTGGATATAATTCAGAGCCATATTTATTCTAAAGATATTAAATACTCAATTATTCAATTGAATTATTTGTTTGCCAACCAAAAAGCGACACTGTAAATAGCGTAAATAAAAAAAGAGTTTTTGTTTGAGATTTTCTCTAGAACGAACAAGCACATCGTATTGTGAGGCTCTGAGAAGTTGAGCTCCGACTCAGACAATGTTTACCTCTGTTTAAAATGGGGATAATTGGCGTTAAGTTGAGTTGAAAAACTTTCTTAGTAGTTTTTCAAAAATATTCCAACTAAAATCGGAGCCAATAACACGTCTATTTTTCACTAAACTCCCCTAAAACAGGTAAACATAGTCAAGGTCACAGCTCAACTAACCAGAGCTGCGCTATACATGTCTTAAAAAACAATAGTTTAGGGGAGTTAACTTCCAAAAACCCTTGTTGTGACCGTGGGCAGTGAAAGCATGCAAGTGCACTGGAATACTTCCTACAACGTGAAATTTGACGACACTAGATATAACATAAAAGTACTTCTTTTCCTTAACATCCAGGTAGAAATAGGACTTAAGGCAAAAAGGTAAACAGTACCAATGACAAGGCATCATTTTACAAGAGAAACATTTTACACCCGCAAGTTCTTTTCGCTTATCAATGCTTGCACTTTGCACTGTAAAAAAAAAAAAAAAAAAAAAAAAAAAAAAAAAAAATCGGGATTTCACAAGTTTTTATCCACTTCCTGAGAAAATCAAGTCTTAATCTCAAAAAAACACCTGAATTGCTACAAGTTGCACTAATGCAAACTTTTCACTGTTGTGAAAAATATTTTTATCTGCCAGTGTAAAGATTGACTTAGTGTATTAAATTAGTGTATCGACTCCTGGTCTTTTACGCCCCCTTCACGTTCCCAATGACTCTGTTCCCAATGAGCGCGAATAAGTCTCTGGAATCCGTAGTTTCGCAAGAATAGCAGGCGAGTTAGGTTCATGGTTCTTGCTAGCAATTCTCTCTTAGCTGTGGCCATGTTTGCAAAAATGCTTTTAGGGGTTACTTGGCAAAGTAGGAAGATGGCAGAAACACGACTGCCTTTAACCGGAGATATTACAGAATTACTTCACAAAGATTCTAGGATCAGAAAACATTTCTGTTTTTTGCAAAGTATGTTACTTGCAGAAACTGGGCACATCAGCTGCCCATTATTTTCCAGGAACGTTTCTGAATTATTTTTAGTATAGTATGCAATCAACCACTTTCAATAATGAAAGTAACGGATCAGTATACGTTGGATGGTCAAAATGCTGTAGGTGTATGTTTCTCCTAATGCAGAGCGCAATATTGACCTCGATCATCGTGTCATCAAGGATCTGACAGCTGAGTTGTTGCCAAATTGTCGTTTACAATCTAGTAGCCCAGCAGTTGTCATACAAAATGTCATTAAAAATCTGGCATCCGAGCCATTGCCGTGCAAAGTGTCATTAAGGACGCAACAACCAAATCATTGCACACAAAATATTGTTCAGAATATTGCACATGAGACATTGCCATGAAAAATGTATTGGTAATCTGATAAACGAGTCATTTACACGCAAAGTGTCATTGTTGATATACGACAGCCAAGTCATTGCATACAAAATATTGTTCAGGATATTGCACCTGAGACATTACCATGAAAAATGCATTGGTAATCTGACAAAAGAGTCATCTACGCACAAAGTGTCATTGTTGATAAGACAGCCAAGTCATTGCATACAAAATATTGTTCCGGATATTGCACCTGACACATTGCCATGAAAAATGTATTGGTAATCTGATAAACGAGTCATTAACACACAAAATGTCCTTGTTGGTAAGAAAGGCCAAGTCATTGCAGTTGGTGTGCTTTCAGCGTCTGTCCATGCACTATGACTCTTGTGAGATATCTGCGTGTATTTTTTTTTGGTTCTATTTCGTCACCAATTACTAGACCTGTTTGATAGTTGATCTTTTCTTAAAAGAGGAATGGAAAGTTACGTGACGAGAAAATGCGCTTGTCACGTATGTTTTCTTCTTCAGCAAGTTGAACCGTAACGGAGGACATGCCCATATATTTATGACATCTGTGTAAAAAAAATTTTGAAACTTTCCTGGAAAATAATGAGCAGCTAACGGGTCCAATTTCTGCAATAACATATTTGGAAAAGACCAGGAAAATATCCTGATAAAAGATTGTAACCTTTCTGAAAAATTGACAGTTAAAATTTCAGAAGTATCTCTGGATTCAGGATTCTTTGGGCTAACTCTGTAATTTTCATTGAAAATTGTTTTATACATTCGGTAATAGTTTGGCACCTTCCTGATTTTACCCTAAAAATGCTTCAAGCTATTTTACCCAGAGCCTGCATTTCGTCATTGAACTGAGCATAACTACGCCAGAAGAGCCGCAATTAAGCTTAAAGGGTATCAATAATAAAATAGAGTAATATGTTTTTACACTGGTTGCTAAAAACATTTTTTACTACAGTACAAAATCAGAATTTATGGAACGGGTTACAATTCAAGAAATTTTCTCCGCAAATAAACTTGTTTTTCACAGGAACTTGAAGGCCTGGAAGTAACTAGTGACGCTTCGGATTTCTTTTACACTGCAGCAGCAACTTTCATCCAGGTTAATCAATATTGAAACTAAAATACTGATATCTAATGAACATCAAAATAAACTAAATTGCCATAAATGTATGTTTAATTAGTTTAAATATACCTTTTTTCCTTCAGCTTAACCACTGACAGCGCTGTCATGAATGCAGATATAAATGGAATCGTCCTGAAGACTACAAGCAATCATGAAAAATATTATGACTAGTTTTAGATGTTAAATAGTTGATGCTGAAACATCTGTTGATCGAGTTAAGTTGTTAAATATAGTTTTCACTTTATTGCATTTTCGTTCTTTAACTAAATCACGACCTTGCCGCAGACATTGCCATGACACAAGACCTTCAAATGCACCACAAACTATGAGTCAGGGTTGCCAGATTTTTGAAGCAGAAAAATACTACACCTCCTCTGAAAAAATACTACATTTGGCGAGATCTACATTACATTTTATAAAACTACAGTATTACCAAATACATATATGTATATGAATCTTAACACTGATAGATAGATATATTTATTTGTTTCATTTTTCCTGTTCCACTACATTTTTACTTGTTTTACCGCTTTTTTTCTTCAAATTGGCAACATTTCTGCTTTGTTTTTAAATATTTCAACTTTGTAATTTGTTTTGTCTCTCTTTTTTTTCGAAATAAAAAAAAACACATATAAACCATATTTTAGCGAAATACTACAAAAAATACTACGCCCCTACTTCGGGGCGACAAAATACTACCGTAGTATCAAAAATACTACGTCTGGCAACCCTGCTATGAGTTGTTTTGAGGAAGGCACCTACACAGCTGATTTATTTCATATTTTGATTCCAAAGTCGGGCTAAAAGAAAATATATTTGTACAAAAGCTTCATTGCAGAAAACTGGTGGCCAAGCTTTAGGTGTGTTGCCTGATTGATGTTTGATTATTTTATGTTGTATATGAAGACGATTTAATTGATACAAATTAAAAACAAACAAGGTGTGAAAGTGAGGTGTATTACGGTAAAAACATTTTCCGATACATTTTTGCTGAATTTGTGAACTAAGTCATCTTTCTAGATTCACCTTAAGTGACAATGACATTTTACTCAACTTACAGCAATTTTTTTACGACATAGCAACCAGCGAATATTATAACGTATTTATAAATACGTACTAGAAACGAGGTCGGATCCAATTCTGTCGTGGAACCAAAATGTCGGATAAGTTAGCCTGTCCGTCTCAGGGGACCATTTTGAGAAACCCACACGACCCTTTGTTGCTATTTTTTTTTTCTGGATTGCTGTTATCTATCAAGCACGTTTGAACATGAGGCTATTTTTATTACTAAACTGAACCCTATCTTTCTTTAATATTGTCGGAGAAAGACGTGAAAATTTTTCTGATATTTGTTTTTTTCATCCCTTTTGAGTTTGCCAATTCACATCAACGCGATTTAAATTCATTTCTCAAATTAAAGCAAAATACTAAATGTTTCAATGAAGGAAAAAAAAATTCTTTCAGAATAACTAATTTCTATAAAAAAATGTGAAAAATGAAAATTGAACTTAAACACAAACGAAATTTAAGGAATTTCAAAGTACTAGGTTCCAGTTTGGAGGAGCATGTTTACGGTTTTGTGACATTTTATCAAAGTGTAGGCACATGAAAAACGCGGGGGGGGGGGGGGGGAACACCAGAGGTATTTCGTAATTAATGGAAAAGAACTATTGAATAAAATATCAAAATCTATAATGTAGTTTGATGTCGGCGACCAGAAGCCACCTGTAGCAAAGTAAATGATGCAGTATAATAATGCTATTTATTTATGCTTCTTTCTTGCTGCGGGTGTGTGCTTTTATGATTGCATGTTGCTTTGCTTTCGTTTAAGAAATCATTTGTCGAATAAATAATCTGTGTGTGGCCCGGTGGTCTAGTGGTATGATTCTCGCTTTGGGTGTGAGAGGTCCCGGGTTCAAATCCCGGCCGAGCCCGACACATGTTTCCATAACTTGTCCTTTTAGTATTAAATGTTGAATAAATTTTTTAAATTCATTACAACTTTCAACTGCTTGTCATTTTTATGTTTTTTACCCCTCTGTTACTCTTACTATCTCAAAAAGATCTAACCTATAGCTGCTGAATTCAACTAATAGTTGAGTCGTCTAATATAAAATGATCCTTTTGCCTCGAAACGAAACAAAAATTTCAAATGCTTACGAAAAACACATAAAGAATTTACATAATCTAAACTCGAACTTATTTTCAGTAAGTTACTGACCCTATAGTCAGGGCTAAGGCAGAAATACACGAAATACACTGAGAGCTCAGTCATTCCAGTCGAGGACTCTGAGTTTTTGGTTATTCATCTGATCAATGCTAATTCTATATTAGCTACCAGTTTGTTTGGCGCTCTTAGCTTCCTTAAGAAGTTTTCCACCTCTATCGCCAAGTGTCTGACAAATTATAACACCACTTGAGTTAACATGGAAGTTAACAATGATTTCACGGCAAAAGACCTTTTTAGAAACACCCGAATGCACCCAAAAGGGAGGGTGCACAACTAGACCCCAATAGGAGTCTACGTAATAAATTTCAACCTTCTAGGACGTACCGTTCTTGAGTTATGCGACACACATACGCACATACATACAGACGTCACGAGAAAACTCTTCGTAATAAACTCGGGAATCGCCAGAATGAATATTTCGCGTGTCTATACGTTCTTGGGCACTTATCCACGTGTGCTCTAGTCAAAAAAAAAAAAAAAAAAAATTAACATTCATTTGGGGTGAGCAAAATGGAAATTATGGTCGAGTTTTGAGTGAAAATTTTTTTTGCGAATACAATACTTCCTTTTTTGTAAAAGAAAGTAAAAAGAGAGGCCACTTTGCTTTGCCGTCACCCTTTTTCTCGTATTTTACAAGTTCTTCTATTTCGAGAAAAAGAAAGATTTTCTTACAGGGCTTACTACAAGGAAGTTGATTCTCCAGTTTACAAAAAAATGCAAAATCATGAAGGAATCCTCCAAAATGAGCTAAATTAATACCACATGTTTATTATTGTGTAACAAATTAACGATTGCTCTATATTTCTAATTATTTGCAGGTACTTTCTGTAAGCTTCGGTTAATTTCATAAATCTTTCATGGTAGAGTTTTCACGTACATGAGTATAAATTAGGAATCAAAACTTGACTTTTCTTTTGTTTACAATTTCCAAGTCGTGTTCTGATTCTTTTAGAGACAAGGGGCTCTGCCCTTTATATCCCCTCTAGAAGTGATACCCTTCTTGCCTCCCATCACTAGCTTCTCAAAATGGGCACCGACTCCCTCTTTTTTAAGAAGCAACTGCGCCACTTTTTGCATGGCCCAATTTCCCAATAGGCAGAGTAGGCAGTTGCCTAGGGCGGCAAAATTTTAAGGGGCAGCAAACGTTGCTTTGATCACGCATTTTTTTTTCTTTTATTATTATTTTTGAAAGTAATCTATTATACTGGCATTCCTTCCTTTTCCATTTCTTTTTCTTGAACGAAAATGGCTATATGAAGGATTTTGATTAGAGGAAACATGCCAAATTAAAAACCGAGGAACAAAAAGAAGTCTTCAAAAAATTGTTAAAATAAGATACAAATTTTTAGAATGGGCAATTTTCAAAAGCAAAATTTTTGGATTTTTTGGAATGCAATCCAGTAACAATTTATAAATGAAACACCATCGAGCAGTGAGGGGTGGTAAGAAACTCAAGTGAGTGAACGTGATAACACAGAAAAATATATTCAAAACGTTGATTCAAAACGATGAAGAGAATTTTCAATAAGTCGAATAAAAATTCCGTTTTATTGAATTATAAAATGCGAGCATGCACGAATATTATACATACATACATACATACATACATACATACATACATAATACCTTATCAGAAGAAACGTTAGGCATCATTAAAAAGCAACGACAGAGAAATCTAAAAAAGGAAAAATGAATCTCAATGTTGCAATATTATCTCAGCAAAGTTTGCCAAAGAAAGAACATTTTGTTAGGTCACAGTGACCTCCCATCGTGACTCCCTGAATGTTAAAACATCATTATTAGTTTTTCACATGCTAAAATTTCGGGAACACTAATTTCTGCGTTTTTTGAGTGAAGGAAATTTTATTATTTTTCTTTTTTGAGGGGGGGGGGGGGGGGGGTGAGGCGCCAAATTTCAAATCTGTCTAGGGTCGGCGAGAAGTTAAATTCGGCCTTGACTTTTCGAGACTTTTAATCAGTTAGATTACGGATGTTGCTGATAAGTATTTCCATGTGTCACTCAGTAAATTCTGTCGTCAAATCAGTTAGTCTGCCGGCAGCTGTTTTTATTTTCGTGTTTTTTGCCTCCATGCATGTATGTTCTAATACTGTTATAGTTCTTTTGCGTGATTCTTAAGAATTCTGGCATAAAAATTATGCAATTATTGTGGCCCGGTGGTCTAGTGGTATGATTCTCGCTTTGGGTGTGAGAGGTCCCGGGTTCAAATCCCGGCCGAGCCCAGTTGACGATTTTTTTATGTTTATGTACGAAAAAATTATTCAATGAAGTTTTTTTTTCAAACTGTCAAGTTTTTTTGGTAATTTTTCTACTCGTGTGGTTTTGTCTTAGGTATAAACTTCAGTTCTTGAGGTAAACTAGGAGTCTCGACATTTCTGTCTATGATAATAAAAAAAAAAAGAATTACTGCATTTCATTGTGATTTTTTTTCTCACTTTTATATTTTTTTCATTCAATCTTTTGTTTACCTTTGTGGTGATACGAGTGTAGTAATTTTTTTTCAGTTTGTTCAGCATTCAACTGCTGCGCTTACAAAAGAAATGCAATGACCCGGCTTAGAGCCGAAAGTAGGGATTTTCAATAGCAACCGTTTACACTACAGCCTGCAGTAGATAAATAACATCTCCATGCTACCCTCTTTTGTACGTGGTAAGGAACATATTTCAGATTCAACCGCAACGATTCGCCTTTCCCCCTTTTTATAGTAAATTTTGAAGTCGTAGTTTTAAAGTACACGTTGTGAGTCGGCTGTTTGGTCAATGTTAGCGTGCTGAATATGTGGATATGCGAGTGTTACCTTGAGGCCGTGGTGGGCTAATCGGTAAGGCATGGGACTTGTGGCTGAAGAGTTTAGGGCTTGATGCAAGCTAGTTGAAGATCCTCCCTGTATTCTAATGGTGACCGGGTCAAGATAAATCTGCCATTGTCACAAAGTTCTTCAAGGTCCTATTCTAAATCAGTATCTCTGGGAGCTGATGGATCAAGGTTGTTCGGCTCCTGGTCTTCATCAAAAAGACTGAGCCGTCTTCAGGGCCATATCCAAGCAATAAAACCACTGCTAATTTTATGGTCAGAGTTTCATATTCTTAAAAAACATGGTAAGCAAAATCAATCAGTAGAGAAACATGGCACCTTACGAATATGCGATGAACATGAAATATTGCAGAAATACGAGTACAAGGTCACTAATAAAAAGAAGGTTGATTTTTAACAGTCATTCACTCATTTTAAAGTGTCGTAAAATAAAAGTTAATAAATAAAACTTCAAAATGAATCAGGGAAGCTTTTATGAAATTCTGCTATTCCAACTGGTTTGGTGAAGATTGAAAGTAGTTACGACATCTATTGATAGGTGAATGAATCAACTAGAATAATTCTGTTTACTTCTGTTTTCTGTGGGATGCGGGCATGTTCTTAATCACATTTCCTGCACGCTAAATCAACAGATCTCGAAAGAAAAGTGATTTGATACCATAACGTGGCCCGGTGGTCTAGTGGTATGATTCTCGCTTTGGGTGTGAGAGGTCCCGGGTTCAAATCCCGGCCGAGCCCTGGTTGTTTTTTTCCCTAATTCTGCATAAAAAAAAACCTATTAATGAAGATCTAAGTGTTTTTTAATCATTTTTTCAAACCTGTGCTGCACTAATATGTTAGTTATTTATGTGCACAGAACGATGAAAAAATGTGTATAACATTTAAGGTGGATATTTGCTTTATTTATTTATTTTTTTTTTTTTTCAAATCAGTTTGATTCTGCGACTGAAAGATTAGCTTGTGTCAGTACCACGAACTTAAATATAAAGCAACCAGATTTCACTTCTGAAGTCACAATCGCCAACAAATTAATAACGGCCCTGTAAGAAAACATAATGAGGAAATTTGATGTGATCTCAGAGTCACGGTGGACTCTGAGAGTTGTTTTATAAGATCTTGAGAAAATCAAGAAAGTTCGGAGTTTTCTGTTTGGCAAACTATTTTCTAACCTTAAATTGCATTATTGCGCATTCAGGGAGAATTGATAGCAGAAGCAAACAGAGAGGGATGCTGTTTGACGCCAACATTTGCAACTTTCATGAACTACTCATTGGATTAGCGATTCACCTCAGGAACATTTGGCTTATCTGATTGGTGCTGTTTTCGTCACCCATTGCCAATTAAATAAGAGTCCCTCCAAGTGTCACGTTGCTTTGTTTGCTCCCACTATCAGTTCCCGAATTCAAGTTACATTAATAGGCTTACGTAGAGTTCGTTCTAACAGCGGTAAGTCATAGGACAATGGTTTACGCTATACATGGACCACGGACAAAATAAATTTGTAACTATCAGTTCATATTTTTACCACCAGGGGCGAAAGCCCTTCTTTTTCTTCTTCGGCTCTACAGTTCAGGACTGGCCAAGGCCTTTCTGGCCTAAACTATTTTGGAAGAAAAGATGCTCTCTACGGTTACATTTTTTCAAACAAGCAGAGGCAAGGCATAGAGAATTCGCAGTCCTCTTGCAGAGTTCCAAGACTCGTGATCGAATCAAATAAAATAAAATCAGACCATGGCCGTCTCAATAGGTCTTCACCATCGTGTCCGGTACACCGTACCGTACCAGCTTTACGCCTGGTAAGGAACGCATCCAATGGTCCTCTTTTGCCTTCTTTGAGAGAATGTTCGTTTCGAACTTTTAAAATACATGCAGTGAGCCAGCTGTTTAGTAAACGTGAACGGGCTAAATATGAGTGTGTGTATTACTTTTAGGCTATGGTGGCCTGATCGGTAAGTCGTGGGACTCATGATTGGAGAGTTGCGGGTTCGATACCAGCCAGTTGAAGATCCTCCGTGTATTCTAATTGTGACTGATGCAAGTTAAATCTGTCCTTGTCACTAAATCCTTCGAGGTCCCATTCCAAATCAGTACCTGTGGGAGGTGCTGTATCAAGGTTGTTCGACTACTGGTCTGGATCAAAAAGACTGAGCTGTCTTCACGGCATTCCAAGCGAACCCTGCTGTGGTTAGCCCCGGAGAAGACCCTTGGTTGCGTATTTTGTGATGGTTGTTCCAACTTTATAATGAGTTTTAAGAAAAAACGAATTACCAACATATTTGTCCATTGTTTTTAAGTATCTTCGATTTCGTTAAGGAGCACACCATAACAGAATTGATCCATGTTCAATCACATCTTATGGTCAGAGTTTAAGATTCTTAAAAACATGGTAAGCAAAATCAATCTGTAGAGAAAAAGGCAGCTTAATATGCGGTGATCATGAAATATTGTTGAAATACGAGTACACTCATTCACGTGTACTCACTCACTCTTTTTAAAGTGTAGTAAAATGTAAGTAAATTAGTAATAATTCAAAATGAATCTGGGAAGCTGTTACGAAATTCTGCTAGTCAACTAGTTTGGGAGAGGTTCAATTTGGTTACGCGACATCTATCGATAGAGAAAGGAATCAACTAAGATTAATTTGGGAGCACGGCAGTGCCCCCGCCAAGTCGAGCGCGAAGCAAACACTGCCGTACCATCCTTTACTGGAACCATTTCGCCGCATTTTCAGGCCCCTATTTGAGAACCTTCTGATGAGACTAGAACGCAGAAATTTTCGTCATCCAGTAAGCTATAATCACATACTTAAAATCCGAAATTTCAAGTCTGTAGGTCATTTAGTTTCGAAGTTAAGCGAAAGCAAAGTTTCGCATTTATGACACTCACTCACTCATTCATGATCATCAAAATAGAACTAGTACTTCCCATAAACTTAGAGAAGTGAAATTTGGTACAGAGTTAGGGTTTGATGGCCACATAAAGGGAAAACTATAAAAACTAGGCTGATTGAAGATCTGGAGTGACCCTGATTAGAAAACACAAGAGCCCAACCAAACTATTAGAGATCGACATACCGCCTTTACAAAAAATATTCAACTTGGCGAGCCGCTTCATTTGATGTCAAAAATCGAAAGCTGAAGTATCTAATGAAGAACCCTCAGGTGTATTAGAGATATGGTAATGCCCCCTTCTACTATTGGTACATAAAAAAATCGACTCTCATTGCAAAAGTCCAGCGTATGGAACACATCTTCTAATTTAATCTAGCCTAATTTTAATCTACTCGAACATTACACAAACTAAATGTGTCTACAAAAATAAGTGAAATCCCACCAAAAACATTCTGTAAAAAATTAGCCAAGTCTCGATGGAGCTGCTTCTTTATCTCTAAAAAGTAGTGAAATCTAGACAAAGTCATGACAAGTCTAAGGTTCCTTACTGCGATTTCTTTATTATTATAGTTAATGTTGTGTGACTTGGCCGTTAAAGGGTACACAAGGGTACAAAACCAGGTGCTCCATGACACCATTGCACCAATCTTTCGCCAGAACCGCTACCCATTGACGATGGAAAATTGCCACTTGGAAAACGTGTAAACAAAATTGACCTGTACCCACTAAGGTATAAAGAATGTCTAACGGCCAAGTCACACAACATTAACTATAATAATAAAGAAATCGCAGTAAGGAACCTTAGACTTGTCATGACTTTGTCTAGATTTCACTACTTTTTAGAGATAAACAAGCAGCTCCATCGAGACTTGGCTAGTTTTTTACAGAATGTTTTTGGTGGGATTCTGTTTACTTTTGCTTTCTTTGCGATGCGGGTATGTTCTTGAGTACGTTTCCTGCACGCTAAATCAACAAATCTGGAATGAAAAGTGATTTCTCGTATTAACGTGGCCCGGTGGTCTAGTGGTATGATTCTCGCTTTGGGTGTGAGAGGTCCCGGGTTCAAATCCCGGCCGAGCCCTGGTTATTTTTTTTCCCCCATTTTTGCATTAAAAACGCCCTATAATGAAGATCTAAGTGTTTTTAATTATTTTTTCAAAACTGTGCTGCACTAATGTGTTAATTATTTATGTGCACAGAACGATGAAAAAATGTGTGAAACATTTAAGGTGCATTTTTGCTTTGTTTGTTTACTTTTATTTATTTATTTTTTTTTTTCAAATCTGCGACTGAAAGATTAGCTTGCGTCAGTACCACCAACTTAAATATAAAGCAACCAGATTTCACTTCTGAAGTCACAATCGTCAACAAATTAATAACGGCCTTGTAAGAAAACATAATGATGAAATTTGATGTGATCTCAGAGTCACGGCGGACTCTGAGAGTTGTTTTATAAGATCTTGAGAAAAACACGAAAGTTAAGAGATTTCGGTTTGACAAACTATTTTCTAACCTTAACTTGCACTATTGCGTATTCAGGGAGAATTGTTAGCGGAAGCAAACAGAGAGGGTTGCCGTTTGGCGCCAACATTTGCGACTTTCATGAACTACTCATTGGATTAGCGATTCATCTCAGGAACATTTGGTTCATTTCATTGACGCTGTTTTCGCCACCCATTGCCATTGAGATAAAAGTCTCGCCGAGTGTCACGTTGCTTTGTTTACTTCCACTATCAGTTCTCAAATTCAAGTTACATTGTTTGGCCTACGCAGACTTCGTTTTAACAGCGGAAAGTCATAGGACAATGGTATACGCTGAGTATGAACCACGGACAAAATAAATTTGTAATAAGTAGTTCATATTTTTACCACCAGGGGTGAAATCACTTCTTTTTCTTTTTCGACTCTACAGTCCGGGATTGGCCAAGGCCTTTCTGGCCTAAACAATTTTGGAAGAAAAGGCGCTCTCTACAGTTACACTTTTTAAAACAAGCAGAGGCAGGGCATAGAGAATTCGCAGTCCTCTTGCAGAGTTCCAAGGTTCTGATCGAATCAAATAAAATAAAATCACACCATGGCCGTCTCAACCACTTCACCATCGTACCCGGACACCGTACCAACCTTACACCTGTTAAGGAACGCATCCAACCCTCCTCTGTTCCCTCCTTTGAGATAATTTTCTTTTAGAACTTTTAAAGTGCATGCAGTGAGCCAGCTGTTTAGTAAATGTGATCGGGCTGTATATGAGTGTGTGTATTACTTTGAGGCTATGGTGGCCTGGCCGGTAAGTCGTGGGACTCATGATTGGAGGGTTGCGGGTTTCATCCCAGCTGGTTGAAGATCCTCCGTGTATTGTAATGGTGACTGGTGCAAGTTAAATCTGTCATTGTCACTAAACCCTTCAAAGTCCCATTCCAAATCAGTACCTCTGAGGGTGGACAAGTGGTTGCTTTACTTCTGATTTGGAACAAAAAGACTGAACTTTTTTCATAGCGCTATCCAACTAGTAAAACCACTGCTGTACAAGGGCGCCCATATAGGTGGCAAGTGGTTGCCCCTCCCCCCCCTTAAAAATGAGAACTTCCTTGCTGCTTTTTTTCATTGCAAAAATGTATAAAAATTTATTTTCCAGCGATTAATGAATAAGTTATTAAAAATGTGAATTTTTAATATCTCTAATCTGTACTGAAATCGATTTCCATAGGGAAAATATTCGGCTAAGCCATAGAGAAAATTTTTGAGCACCCCCCCCCCCCCCTGAAAATTTTGCATATGGGCAACCTTGCTGCTGTAGTAGGCACGGACCCTGGGTTCATAGGCGGCTGGTTCACCAAAAAAGTGGGAGGAGGTCAAAAGAAGTGCAGAGATGGGCGTGGCCCCTGAAGCTAATTTTTTTTTTTTTTTTTTTTTGGTAAAATCGGTATCAATCATTGTGACAGTGGCAATCGTAGACTTTCATCTTCCATTTTAAAGTTCCATTCCTGCGAAATAAAATGTAAAAAGTTCTATTTTTTTTTGGAATTTTTAGTTTTTACTTTCGAGAAATAAGCCAATCCATCCTATAAAATATCCTTATCCAATCGATCATTATTTTTTATATCTGAAAATCTCCAACTCCAAACTAAGTTTAAAAGAAAAAGGTTTTGCTTACGGTTATACTATGTGCAGTAGATTCTCTTTATTTTGAACACTCATGGATGTGAGGAAAAGTGTTCAGAATATTTAGATGTTCATTATGAAAGGACTCTGGATAATGCGTATGTATTCGCCGGTACCATCAAAATGTGTTCAGAACAATGAAATATTTGCAATAGGGAGTGTTCAGATAGAGGGTGTTCACTGTATCTTCTATGGCTTTAAGAAAGCACACTACTACAAGAACGGATCAATGTTCAATCAAAATTTACTGTCAGAGTTTCATATTCTTGAAAACATGGAAGTAAAATCAATATTTAGGGAAGCAAGCTCACCTAGCGTAATATGAGAATATGCAATAGTAATTAAGCATTGCTGAAGCAGAAACTAACTCTCTATTAAAAAGGAGGCTGATTTTTAATGCTTGTTAAATCATTTTTAAGCGTAGTAAAAACTAAAATGTAAGCAAATTAGTAATAATTCGGAATTAATCAGAGAAACATTTAATGAAATTCTGCTATCCAACTAGTTTGGTGGATATTGAAACAGGTTACGACATCTATCGATAGGTAAATGAATTGGATGGATTAATACTGTTTACTTTTGCTTCCAGTGTGATGCGGGTAGGTGCTCTGCACGCTAAATCAACAAATGTGCATTGAAAAGTGATTTCTGATTAGAGCGCGGCCCGGTGGTCTAGTGGTATGATTCTCGCTTTGGGTGTGAGAGGTCCCGGGTTCAAGTCCCGGCCGAGCCCGAGTGTCTTTTTTTAACAATTTGAAAACCAAAATGTATATAGGGTAAATTAATCGTATTTTCTCCCCCAATGTTTTCCTTGTGTGACACTTGGTGTCGCCACTGGTGATATATTTTCTGATTGCGGTCAAGACAATATTTGCGGAAGTTTCATGAGTCTAGTCTGCTGCGTTGCTGTTTTGGGAGCACTTGTTTTGATTTTTGAAAGGTTGAACAATCAGTAGCGTTTTGAAAATCTGAAATAGTTGAGGCTCAAATCACTTCAGATGGCTGAAAACTTAAATTATCCGGAATATTCTTCAGATAAAAAAATATTACTATTCAGAGGAGATAAGCAGGAGCACCTATTAATTTATAGTATAAAGGAAAGGAGGTATTGGCTTCACGAAAAATCTATCACACAAATTTCAACCCCAAATTTCCCTCTTAATTAAGTCTAAACGAATGTTGACTTTAGTTTTTCACGATGCCCGCACGTATTAATGTACAGTCATAGAAAAAAAAAACGAAACACTTTTAATTATTCGGCCATTTTTCATGCTAGAAAGGAAAGAAAGATGTCATCCGACTTAGTTTAAAGTCTTCTTTAAAACTACGTAGGTAAAATTTTGATAAGGGACCATATACAAAGCAAAATGAGCACCAACTCTTGATTTTCAAATGGGAACCCCTAATTTTTGCTACATAATTATGTTTAGACCGCAAAATACAGCCAGGATACGAAATTTCACTGCATTCCGTTCAGTAGAACAGGAGTTATTAACGAAAAACGTTTTAGGGACCATCACCACATTGAAAACGCATCTTTCAAGGTCACGGTTTATCAAGTAACGGAAGGTGAACAATGAAAAGATCGAGATTATCCAGCTCAACTCATGCTTTTTTGAAGTTCTCTTTTCTTCCGTAATCCGATACTTTTTAGCCGATTATGTTGTGGCAAAAAGCTATTTACGGTCGGTTTTTTTTTTTTTTTTTTTTTGAAAAAAAAAAGTAAAAATATTTACTGATTTTTGTCTATCTGCATTAACCTAAGAAAGACGGATGAGGTTTGGCTGGTCCATCGTATAGATCGTTCTTTAGTAAACCGAATAATGACAAATTAAAAGTAATGGAACTTTTTGACTTTTTCTAATATAAACCTATTGGATTGCTCATATAATCATTCGAGCCTCAAAGAAATGTAAATATTCAACCTTATACCTAGAAACATGATGTGAATATGTTTGATAAATGTTGCACCTATGTTACAGGTTTATTTTGGAATGAATAAAAAGTCTTTGATTGTAAAATGGAATTGCGCGTTTTTAATTTCGCAGAACATCGGCAGAAGTTTGAGCCATCGCACACAAAAATATAAAAAATATACCGCACAACGTGGGAAGACGCAGCATTAAATAGATTGGAGACTCGAGCGAAGCAAGGTCCATTTATTCCGTGAAAACTTGCTCTAAATACATAAAATGAACGAAGTATCAATCTAAAAAATAAAGCAGAAACAGGAGAATATAAATACCCGTTAATGAGCAAACCCTTTATACTCGAACTTTATTTGGGAAAAATTTGGTTATTTGAATTAACCCAGTGGACAAACACAGTAATTGTTCTAGAGGCTTTTTTGTAATCAATCAAAAGAGAATTTGTTTCAAATCCTAATTTATGCGAAAGATCATAATGCGTGGTATTATTAAAAAGACATAACACAATCGGCGGCTTTAGTTAAACATGTAACATCTCTTAAAACCAATTTAGGAAAGTAAATTCCCAATGCTGTTTCTAGCAACGAGATTCGAGATGGTTCAACCCGTAATTAAAAAAAAAAAAAAAGTCATTTTAATTTTAACCAAGGTGAACGGAAATCTGACTTCTTGTCATTTCTCCGATTTTGTAACATTACAAACAAAACTTAGCTTTATTTGATATTGTTTCGCACACTATATACTTGCACACTAGCATTGTCTACAGCATCAGGCTGGCGCACCTATAGCAATACTCTAGGCAGCATACCCGACAGGCGGGTTGAACTACCCAGAAGCTACGATTTCGTCCTCGCTGCATATTTCGCAGACTGGAATCGGAACTGAGCGTGTGGGATGCGGAAGTCATCTTATTGAAGCTGAGAGTGCGAATAAACTGGTAGGCAAAGTAAATTTATCTGCTGTATGTTTACGGCATCTCACTGGTGAGATTAATTTTCTTCATCCACCAGTTTTTAGGCACTCTCGGCTTCAATGACATGACACCTGCTACATTGTTCGGTTAAATCTAGTTCAGGGCTGTTGTGTTCAATATTAGGACTCACAGCAACCATGGAATGGGAAAACCAATTCGCAGTGAAGACGCGGGCCGCATTCTGCCCGCGACGTTGGTCCATGTGGGGCCCGTTGTGTGTTCAAAGAGTAAGAACAGGAAGTAGAATTAGTTCCAGTGTCACAGAGTTGGAGCCGAATATCCAGATATTGGATTCTGAAAAAGATGCATTTAATAAAATAGGCACCCATTAGTTGATAACAATATTTTTTTTCACTTTCTTTCTTTGACGATATTTTTCCATGTTGTTCAAAAGAGAAGAAAATTTTTTGAAATTTTATCATTGTCTTGCGAGAATTATTTTAATGTGAAATGCACGCCAATGACCGAGAAAGTAAATAGAAAAATAGTATTTAAATTATAATTAAGAATAGACAAAAACTCAACTTAATCTAACACGCAAATTAATGTTTTGTTGAATCTTTGACGAAGTCAAAAAAAAAAAGTTCACAATTAGCCACAACTACTACTTTTGTGCTGAATACAGCTCAAAGCACGCGGCCCACTAATGCGATTGAGATTTCCTCTCCTAGATCCTAACACATTGAAAATTATTCAAACTCTATAGAAAAAGAATTAATTCCTAAAAACCAGTAAACTTATCTAAGAGCAATTATTACTTTTTGACCCATTTGGATACTGTTAAAGGAGAAACTTCACACTGTCGGCTATTTTTCGAGTACTTTTTCCCGAATTAGACAAGGCAATAATTTTTCCTTTTAGCAAATTATCACCGGGAAGAGCCACTAATTCTACTCTATTACAACATGACTGGCAAGACACTGGGGTTTTGTTTTATGTTTCTGTGAAAAAGTTGTGCACGTTAATTTTTTTGAGCAATCACGATTGCTTATTGCTTTCATTTGACTGTTTTAATGTGATATCATTTTATTTTCCCACCAGCACCCTCCGCAGCACCATCGTCGGCCGGCCGCCTCACGATGCTGCTCCTCTGGGGAAAACTGTCTCCAGGTCGCGTCAATATCCTACACACACACATACACTCGCTCCTACACACACACATACACGCACTCCTACACACACACTTACACGCACTCCTACACACACACATACACGCACTCCTACACACACACATACACACTCATGCCTGCACAGACACAAACACTCATGCCTACATACACACACACACGAACGCCTACACACACGCGCGTACTCACATATACGAACGCCTACACGCACATGCGCGTACACACACACACGAACGCCTACACGCACGCACATGCACACATACACACACACACGAACGCCTACACGCACGCACATGCATACATACACACACACGCACCCACACGCATGCGCTTACACAAACACACACACACACGAAAGCCTACAATTACGCGCGTACACACACATACGAACGCCTACACGCACACGCGTGTACACACACATACACGAACATCTACACGCACCCGCGCGTACACACACATACACGAACGCCTACACGCACACGCGCGCACACACACAGCACTGCATACACAACACGCACACACATGCGCTTACACAAACACACACGCGCATACATACACATACACGGCTCGTGAGTGCGAAAAACATTATTTGAATTCAAGATGCCAAAAATTCAAATATATATGTATATATATATATATATATATATATATATATATATATATATATTATTTGAGTTATTGTTTTACAAAAGGCAATGGCTAAACTCAGAAAAAAAAAATTAATAAATAAAAAATAAATAAAATAAAAAAAATAAAATAAATAAAAAAACAGAAGTATTTAAAGTATAGCTTTTGATTTAAAAAGTTCTATAAAATATTCTTTTATTAGACAATGAAGTAGTGTTTCGCATTATTTACTTTGACGTCTGAACGATATCTACAAAAAACTGACGGTTGCAATATTGTGTTGTTCTTCTGCAGAGACAGCGAATAAATTTATGCATTTAAAAAATTCATAGGCGTAACTCTAATGTAGAAAAACCACGTTATAATTGGTTTGCTTAGTTTGTTGAACAATTTTTTTCTTTTTTTACGAAGAAACCAACTTTCATAATTTCTGTTTTAAAAAAGTATACGGTCTCCTAAAGTAGGAAAAAAGGAATTTTTAAGCATAGCGCAAAAACTACTGAATATTTTGAGCTCAAATTTTGGATTCCCTCATAAAAGCTCTTCTAGATTGTTTTTCTGTTAAAATTTAATATGGTTTCAGATCATATTTTTTTCAAAAAATATTAAAATAATTCATAAAAAAAACTAAAATTACATTTTGGGCGTTATAAATGATGTTTTTATTATTGGGTCGATTTATATTTTGATACAAAAAAACAATCTTTGCCGTGCCTAATCTAGTTTTTGTGTTATGAGTAAAAATATCAAAATACGTTTTAACATTACGAGAGGAATTTTTCAAAACTCGATTCTGAAGTAACGGCTGGATCGAATTAAACAAAACTTTGTATACAAAGTTAAAAAAAGATGCTGATTACAAATATGTGATAAAAAAAGGGGGTTCTCGTTGAAAAATTTGAAGTTGATGCTCGTTTTAATATGAAGACGACCCCTTAACAACAATTTTTTACCATAATTATGTAGAACTTTTTATTCCTGAAACAATGACACCTTACACGTGTCTCTAGTATCAATAGTCTTTGAATACGATCGAGTGTTTCGTTTTTTTTTTCTATGACTGTACCTTATACGCAACTTGAATATGCCCGAATGCACTTTGACGAGTTTTGTCATTACGTTTGTATCTATGTGCGTGGCTATGTATATGTGTGTATCTTGGCTAGCACAAAAAAGGTTAGTTGTAGAATATTTAAATTTTGCATCAAGTCGTTCACCTCGCTTTTTGATTGCAATCGGATTTTCCAAAAGGCATGTTAACACGT
This sequence comes from Uloborus diversus, assembly GCF_026930045.1. Taxonomy (NCBI): domain Eukaryota; kingdom Metazoa; phylum Arthropoda; class Arachnida; order Araneae; family Uloboridae; genus Uloborus; species Uloborus diversus. The sequence goes on along the minus strand of NC_072740.1, from coordinate 8,761,468 downwards.
TCTTTGCGGCAAAGCAATTTCAATTTTACAAATAACAAAAGTTATTATCTCTAAGGTACGAAGGGCAGTGGCGCACACAATTGAGGGGTACAGGGGGTCTGAACCCCTCCCATACGTCTTGCCCCCCCCCCCCCCCCCGATTGATTACGATTCTATGTATTTTGAACGTAGAATAATTTCAAACGAAGGGAACAATAATTTCAGTTTAATAAGTGAAGAAATAAAATCCTCGTGTTAAAAGATTTTTTTAAATGTTGGGCACTTTTCCTTAACAAATCACTTATAAGAAGCAGAATTGTGATTATAAATACGCAGTAACCATGTTTTTAGTTTCGTAACTACAAATTAAAATGAGATTCTATGAACTTGAATCCATTTTTCAGTTTTGAGAAAAGTAAAAGCATAAATTATTTTGCCCTCTGGTTATATTTATTGAAGTATATTTCATTAAATAATGCTAATTATTCATTCAATAGTTTAATTTTTACTGTTTTTCGTTCCTGGAAATCTATATAATCAAGTCGATATGTTTGACGGCGTATTGGGATATGATATGAGAATGAGGCTTTCGACCTTGGACCTCCCTTGGCAAAATTCCTGAGTGCGCCACTGAAGAGGGGGATTTTAACCTTACTCTGACGTAAGATGAAAATCAGAGCCTACACATCACTTTCCATTTTAACTCTGACTCTGGATCAAGATTCATGAACTTTGAAATTAAACATCTTTGCGCCTATAACATCTACAATAAAGATAAAAACTCCTTTTTAATGGTAATGTTATGCTCTTTAATTATTGATAAGTAGTTTCAACCGTAAGTAAATAGTTTTGTGATGTGAAACAAAAATCGAAGAAACGCACCTAGAATCTAAGATGACGGCGCGGGTTTCCCCTACTGTCCGATCTTTTAACGCGAAACTTCACTCGAATTTGCGCATGCGTCATGTCTCTTCTGGTTTTATCAAAACAGGGGTGATAACAAGAAGGAAGTAACGAGCAAGCAAAAACTGAATGCTTCGGGAAGTGCACTTCCTTAAACCATCACCCCTTTTTGAATTGGAGCCGTTCGCAGCTGCTAGTTGCGATGTTCGAGAAAAGACAGTACGTCCGGATGTATTTTGACAAACAACACGGCAAAAACACATCAAAACTCATCATTCTGGAATAGTGAATAACAAGGCTCTAAGGCAGATGTCATCCGATTGAAGCTGAGAGTTCCAACAAACTGGTAGATAAAATAAATGTATCTCACCGGTGCGTGTCCGCAGCATGGCGCGGTTCGACTCGTGAATTGATGGTAAAGCTTGGGAATTTAGCAGTAAATTACCATCAGGGCTAAGGCAGAACTGCATGCAATAAGCCAGGCAATCCAGTTATCGCATCCAGAGACTGCAGTTTCGCTCTAATTAGAACTAAAAGTCCGGATTTATTCACTAATTCAGACTGATGAGTTCTAATAAAAACGAAACTGCTGCATCTGGATGGGATAACCAGGCTGTCTGGTATATTGCAAGGAGAACTTGTAGTCAAAAGCTCTAAAGTCATCGAAAAAGTAGGTAGAAATCAAGTAATGTGTTGTTGTTGCGTGCCCCCATGGTCAGCAGTGCTAGACCAGGTTCATGAGTTTGTTTAACCTCAAGAAATCCAGCACCGTCTCTGGGTCTTCAGTCAAATCCCTCCTGGAGAGCCCCAGGCACGACAGTATATGGTCAGGTGAAGCCTGCTCAACGGAACACTTGGAACAAGTCTGAAAGATCTTCTTTCCCTCCGAAAATCTTAAAGTTTTAAGATGTCCACTACGAAAACGGGCAAGAGTTGTTTGTTCCTATGTGTCAAACCCAGGGGCCAGGGAGCCACCTGGTCGTGAACATCTGTACCAATGGTGTTCTGGCTGGACAAACCAAGTGATATTATCCCTGTGTTTATACTTTGAGTGGATCTCCTGAAAGGTGAGTGATGCCGTTGGCTCTGAGACCTCAGCAGCACCAACTTTCGCCAAGGTATCCGCAATCTCATAACCCTCTAATCAAGGAATGTTGTGCTTCTTAATGATTAAGAGAGACGTCCATGGACCGAATTTTTTCATATGTTTTTGAAATTCAAAGTAACCGTATTTGTCTTAACCTCTTCTTTTTCTCTTGTATTCACTGTTTAAAAAATTTCCTGAAAATAACGGATAAAGTACCGGCAGCAAAGTTGCCGTAAATATTACGTTTCCGTTAAATTATTTTCCGTGACTTAACAGAAGTTCCATTTCTCATTTCTCCGTTTAGTTCTGTTCTTCCATTTATCAATTTTCCGTGATTTAACGAAAATTCCATTTCTCTTCTTTCCGTTGATCTATTTTTCCGTGTTTAAATTTTTCGTTCATCTATTTTTCCGTTTTTAAATTTTCTGTATCTTTACAGAACTTTCGGTTCTTGATTTTTCATTGCGCTATTTTTTCGTTTCTCATTTTTACATATTTTACTGAAATTTCATTCTCGTTTTTCTATCCTATGTTTAAAATAATATATGTTATAAAAATAGTTAACCATTCAAAAACTATTATTTTTTTTAATTTGTATTTATTACTTAAATATATTTTAAGTGAAATTTTTGCTTGATAACTTACCTTTCAAGCATCTATCTTGAAATTTGCACCTTCAGATGAATAAAATAATCGAAAAGTACCAGCAAGGAAATAAGTGGATTTGAATATAACACCAATTTTTGATGCTGATACTGCTCGATATTTCCTTCCACATCTCCTCGTACATATTCTGGCATGGCATGGAAAAGCATACATGAAAAATAGAATATTTTTATTTGCAGAATGAGTCAAATAAAATACCATTAAAAACCGGTTGACTTTATCTTGGAATAATATACCTGATGGAGGGTACCGCATACCAATTTACTGTGTTTAAAAACAGAATCATTGACATACACGTGAAGAATTTTTTGCTCAGATGATGTATACCCCCCCCCCCCCCCCCGTTGATTTCCGCATTTTTCACTCATTGGAATAGCAACATAGATTTTTAGTGCATAAGCATTATACTTAGGGTAAACATATCAATCAGTTCGTTTTACTCGAAATGTTTTAACAAGAAACTTGCAATAATCTCAAATAAGTTGTTGGATGAGATCCTAAGGAAATAAATTAAATAATTTATATTTTTTATTATAAATGAAATCCCGAAAGGAGTAATGAATGTTTCCAGACTTCTAAGTAGTCGAGAAAACTTATTCTTGTCAAAATTGTAATTGTATTTTCAAAGATTAACAATCTGCTATGCCTTTTCGCAAAAAATATAACAGCAAGACATACTTTTATTTAGAGATTCAAAATGTTTACTTTCAATCTGTCAAAAAAAAAAACTGAGTGACTTTTTTCTGTCTTGCTCGCACACCACGATAATCTCCGGTTGATACGAAATGTTGGCATTTAACGTTTTAATGACAAAGAATACAACGCGTTAGAGCAAAAACAGTAACTTTATAATAGTTCTATAAATTCTAAATCAGCTACCATCGGAATTCTATCAAATGCATATTAACAAGAAAAATACATTTGCATATTAACATGTACAAAGATATTCTACAACTAGTCGACCCGTGCGGAACTCCGCACTGTGCTTCGAATCGTTTCATAAGGTATTTCGCTCTTTAAGAATTTCAAAGGAAGAACATTATGAAGAAGAACCGAAAAAAAAGTAAGCGCAATAGAGAAGGCATGTAATTTAAAGACAACAGTAACAAAACCTCGTTAAATACGACGTTGTGATAATTTGATCATCGCTCACTCTTTGGTCGTGAATATTTTCAATTCAAACATAAATATCATTAAAAGTGTGGCTGAGTAGTGACTCGTGAAAAAGCAATAATTATGCATGTAAAAAAACAGGTTGTGGCAAATACAGTCCTGCCCATGTGAGCATCTGACGGGTAAAAAAGAAATATTAAATTGATATTTATTGGCACGGATTCGAATTGGCGCCATTCTGATTAACAGCCCGACACCCCAACAAACCTAGCAATTGCGCCTTCCTTTTCGAAAGCTATTCATCGAAGGAATGCGTAGTAAAAAACAGCAAAAAAGTTTTTTGCCAAAATAATAATAATAATAAGATCATGCTTCTATGTTTTGTCATTAACCAGCATGAAACGATTTAAAATTATTCAAAAAGCATGGAATTTGATTAAAGAATGACGAAGATCTCACGTCGCGATTAAAACGAACATTCTAGAGAAGTAATAAATTAGATTGAAAATAAGTGTTTTTATCTTTGAATATTGAACTATTTCACGTAGAAGGTTGCTTTATGAGTTACGGCTTAAATGCTCGCACATGTTTCTCTTTTAATCGAACACTTAAAATTCAAAACCGAAACCAGTTAAACTGAGTCCGTTTTTAAGTGCGATTTTTCGAACGTAGACAAAATGCATTTCGTTTAAGCAGAAAGCAGAGGAGTAGAAAATGATTTCTTGCTAATGAAGTTGATAATAATTTTAATGCTTTATATCGTATTCGCGCGAATAAAAAATTATAGGTTTACTGGGTGAAACTCGTAGTTTTAATTTGGCTGAGTATTTTTTCATTTGTACAATAGGTCGAACACTGCTATTAGAAACATCTACAATTCAGCATACAATGAAAATGTTTTTCTGCACAAAAAGAATTTCCTTTAGGTAAATCTAATACTTTTTTATGCTTACATTATGCTGAGTGGTCTGGATGTAGTCAAAGCTTAAAAAAAAAGAAAAACACTCTTCGATTAACAGTCAATTTATCCGAATGATAACTGTAGCCTGCTTAAAGGAGTCGGAACACCAAGTAGCATTCCCACTGCATTTATTTTATTACGTTTGTATGTTATGAGTACATGTAATGCGTAATACTAATATAAATTTGATATTCTTTCGAACAGCCCAAACTTGAGCGAAGTTCAGATAGTTTATAGCCGAACACTCTACCGAAAAATACTTATCAATTTAACCAAACAATTAAGTCCAGTGCTTTTCAGCTTTATTAAAATATGAACACACACACAGGCTTTTTTTTTTTTTTTTTTTTTGCCGAAAGCGACGTAAAAAATGGAAAACTGCATTAGAACTTTGCTTTTAAAAAATGCATAAGAACTACAAGCAGCATCAAGGTTTTGAAACAGCAAGGGGCGCTTTCGAAAACTTGATTTTTCGACTGTAAGTCTATTTTTCTTCATTAGCCAGCCTGATAAGTTTTAAAATGAGAAGGAAATAATATTTAAGATAAGATATTGAAGAAACATTTTTTTATTCTTGAAAATTTTTACAATTTGTTACCACAGGCTGCTTGAACCGTTATGACTTAGATGGAAGCACGTGTTCATCATTTAACAGCACGGTTAAAATACAAAATAAATTGAACTATGCTCTTATTTAAGCGTAGCTTTTCGAATGTAGTAAAAATGTGATAAGCTATTTGTTTTTTTGCAAAAAGAAGAAAAAATATATATTTTACCCTTCAAATTGAGGTAGTAATTTTTTTATTTGTACAAAGAGTCAAAAACTCATTAGAAGAATATATATTTCAATATACGATTTATTATTTTTTTCTGAACAATAAACAATTCTATTGTAGTCTGAAATCTTAAACCTGTTACTTATATTTTCGCTTACATTATGCTTTAATTTTCTTAACAGAGCCAAAGCTTAAAAAGAAAAAAAAAAAAAAAAAACGTACACTTCCGAAGTAATTTAGCACAAAGTCACTTCAAGTTTTCATATCAGCAAGGAGCGTTTCCTTCTCATTTATTCTATTCCTTCATAGTTGTTATTCACTTAATTAAGTGTTCATGTATTGCGCGATATTTCTCTAATTTTTTGTTGCAGATTGTCCGGGCGTGGGCCCGAACACGCATTCTCCTGGTTACGAAGAGAGCGCTCTGCCGATCAAGCTATTCAGCTCCGTCGGTCATAGCGCAAATTAAAGTTATAAGTTTAACCGAAAACCTCATTCTGGTTCTTTAAAACAGGTTTTTCGAATGAAAAAAACAATTTTTAGATCGTGGGTCTATTTTTCGTCAGTAACCAGCACCATAAGCTTTAAAATAAGGTGTAAATCAAAGAAATCGATCAAGAATTGAGGAAAATCTGGCGTAGAAACCAAAAACAGGCTACAGAAATAATATATAAGGATACTTACATGTGACCAGCGGTGCTAAGTTTAAGTGTCTCCATTGCGTTTGTGCACAAGTAATCCAATAGCCTTTTTTTTAAATGGATAACACGAGATTCTAAAACTATTCTCACCGCTAGAACACACAATATGACTAACGAACAGAATTGTTTGAAGTATTGAGCAAAATAATACACCGCAATAATATTCTAATACTGACTCAGTAAAACTCACATCAAATCACCAGGGCGGTCAAAACACAGCTGCCTGTCTGAAAATGGTGCAAACATTTTTCCAAACTTACTAAGTCCAAAGGCGTAAAAACAATTTCGACATACGAGTATATTACTTTCCAGACATGAAATAGCAAGCTATCTATTTTGTCTTCGACATCTGAGTTGTTATTCTAAATAAGCTTTTAATTAAAAAATGTAACAGTGCGATTTAATAAGCACTATCAAAAAGCGATGTTTATCATAACTTGAAGGCTAATCAGGATACTAACAAAGTACAGCACAGCGGCAACCCTAGAAATGGAAAAATTCTGTTTTCGTTACTTCCTTTCGTGATATTTCTGTTTTTGGAAGGAAAAAATACGTTTTGAAGCATTACTTAAATATTCTGTTAAAATCAGTCAGAAAACTACCTGAACTTTCAGGTTTTTTTTAACAGTGTTCATCAGGCTGCAAAGATCTGATTATCAATCGTTTAACGTCTTTGAGAATTTTTTTTTTCCATTCAACAATTGAGATATTCGTAAGTTTAAACGATAAAATGAAAGTTACCTCCCTTCATTCGATCTTGGTACAAAACCATTGATGTCCTAAAAGTTTCTTACATACTGATTTATAAATATTGAATCCCTACTGAAAAGTTACTGTAGGAATATTTCAGACATTCCTTCAGTGGCCTGCTTACTTACCACCCAGTTGTATTAAAAGGAGTAAACAATAAACTGAAAACCTCTATTTTAATAAGAAATATATAAAACTTTTTCACCAGTGTGAATCTTTTCTCTCAGTTATCCTCATACAAATAATAGCCGATGATCGAGTAACCCGCGTGTTTCAACAATGAAACTCACGCCACGGCATGATAATTTGATAATATGATTTGGTAATGTTTGACATGCAGGGAAAGGCTTTATCGTGATTAGGCTGAACTCGATCCGGTCACTTTACTGTTTTACTGGTAAGACAGTCATTTTAGGAGAATGAAGAAACGAAAACAATGAACGCTACCTACTGGAGTTTAGGCTTAATCCATGGAGGTAGGGTTACAATTCCAACTATCAAAATTTCACCAATTAGGCAATGGCTTCGTTCAAATATAGAAGCAATTTTCACCCGTCATACCTTGACGGGCGACTTTCTCGTTATTAATATTGCTGTCTCGGTGATCTTCCGTCTGAGTATATTTGCAGATTTTGCCTTTTCTTCAACATTTCCTAAAATTTAAGATATTTTCTAAATTTTTATTCAAAGTCACGTGGACAAATTTTCTGCATCTGCTGTTGAATAAATAGGTCAACAGGACGGAGAAACAGAAAAAGACTACAAATGTGCTAATTTTTCCATTCGGCTTGTCATGCGGGTACGTTTCTCGGTGATTAGTTTTTCTTTGCGTGTCTTGATTGTTTATTCTTTGCTTGTTGGAAATTTTTTTCAGTTATTGAAATTAGCTACGAACGTGGGCCCGGTGGTCTAGCGGTATGATTCTCGCTTTGGGTGTGAGAGGTCCCGGGTTCAAATCACGGCCGAGCCCTGTGCTTTTTGGACAAATTGGTTATTTTTTTGAAAAATATTTCAAAATATTTGGTGTTTTAAGTCTGTAAAGTTTTCATCGAATCTTTCAATTCTCTGCTTTTTTTTTCGCATGCTATTTCATTGCAATCTTCAGAACAAGCCACAAGTTCAACTCTATCATACTTTACTCAGTAGAGGAGATTGGGGTTAGTTGTTACATTTTTTTTTCAATTTTTTTTTTTTTTTTTTGCACTAGATTATTTCAATTATTTACACACGTGAAACTTTTAAATGCATCTAGATTGTTTAACATTCATAACATATTTTTTAAAAAATGATTAGAAGCCACTACTCGAAAATATTTCAAATTTTTTGAATAGATGTTGATTGTAACAACTTACCCCACCATGGGGCATGTTGTTACAGTATATGGGGTTAGTTGTTACATGAGATATATTTTTGTAATAAAATGTATTTTACATATTTGTGGTTTATTCTGTTAAATTTTAAACATTCTAAACCACGTTAAAAATCAAAAACTTTTTGGCTTCACAGATTTACTTCATTAAAGACTTATTCTAATAAACTATCATCACCATTATCATTGTCCGCGCGCGCGCTCGAATTACAATTTTTACAAGCATATAATTTATCAAACTTATCACATCGGTCATGTGCCCATTTGTCAAAATTATGACATTGAAGCCGTTTAGTTGCTTTTTTGGATTCTGAGTACGGTTCAGAGCACTCTATGCAAAACCAGTCTTTATCATCTTCATCCGAAGGACGCACTGTTTGGACGCACTTTTTTTTTTTTTTTTTTTGCCTTTGTGTCTGTTGTTTTCTTCTCTGTTAGACACAATTTCCTTTTCAAAGATTTTTGTTTCCAAGTTTCGGCTTGTGTAACATTTTTTACTAGTGTTTCTGTTAAAGTGGCGCTGACCCATGGTTTCGCTTGCGAACCGTCTTCACTTCTGCACTGCCTGCAGCGTTGGAGAAAGACCTATATATTCGAACAATACATTATTTATTATTATTATCATTGTTGTAATTATTATTATTATTTACTCAACCATACACATTAACAAAAAATTAAATCATAGAATGAAAGAGATCAGAATTATTATTATTATTATTATTACTATTGTCATCCAACTACAGTATTTTATATGAATTAAATCATGCAATAAAACATATCGTCAGAAATACTACTTACCACTACTAGCATTTTTCATTTCACTGCAGAATCTCTTTAGTGTCATGAAATTCATTGGCTGCCTTTCGTAATGAACTACCTGCAATTACTTCTTTAGATACATTCATTTATATTTCTTTTGGTGTTTTGCCTCTGTCCGTCTTGTTTTTATAGTCCCCCACCATATCACATTTAAAAATAAAACATAATATTCAATTAAAACTTGCATGGGGCAAGTTGTTACTTGTAACAATTGACCCCAACAAATTTGTAACAACTTGCCCCATATGAAGCCACTTTAATATTTGGCACATATCACTGGTATTATATCTTTGTAGAAAACTTTTAAATATATTAGCACTTATTAGAAGATGTGGGCTTTCACATGGTAAGAAATAAATTCGTTATCTGCAACGGCTTCGTCACAAATAGAACGAGCTGATGTGTGCATCACATGACTTCCTTTTACACCAATTTAATGCTATTTCCCTATTATTGCAATTTTAATGGGATTCTCTCTCTAACTCTTTAAATATCACTAGCAATGGCCACATTGAAAGCAGATTTAAAAAAAAAAAAAAAAAAAAATCGCCAAATTTTTCGCCAAGTTGGCGACAAAACTTGGCAACCAAAAGACTGGCGATATATCGCCAAGTGACCGCCAAATTATAACACCACTTGAGTTTGCATCGAAATTAACAATGATTTCCCCCCAAAAAGGTGCAAAAGACCCCTTTAGAAACACCCGAATGAAACCAAAATAGGAGGTGCACAACTAGACCCCACTACGAGTCTACGTACCAAATTTCAACTTTCTAGGACATACCATTTTTGAGTTATGCGAGATACATACGCACATACGCACATACGCACATACGCACATACACACATACGCACATACATACAGACGTCACGAGAAAAGTCGTTGTAATTACCTCGGTGATGGTCAAAATGGATATTTCGCGTGTCTATACATTCTTAGGCACTTTTCCGCATGTGGTCGAATCGAAAAAAAAACTCAACATTCATTTGGGGGTGAGCAAAATGGAAATTAAGGGCGATTTTTGAGTGAAAATTTTTTCGCGAATACAATACTTCCTTTTTTGTAAAAGGAAGTAAAAATAACAGCGGAAAGAAAAATTACTTCCAGGCTCAAAAAACGTTTTCCTTGAGCACTCTCCATGCTACTGACTGCAAGCACTCCAGCGATTGTCAGGGAATGCAGATGGGTGAGTGCTATCATCGACTGCAAGGAAAGTCAGTTTCTTTTGGCGGTTTGTTTTAAATTCGAATGTAACAACTTACCCTGTGTAACAACTAACCCCGGTCTCCCCTACTCAGAAAAAAAAATAGACGGAAAGTAAGAAAACAGGTTGGTAGCAGAGAGAGTTATTTTTTCCACTATCAACGCACGTGAAATACTTACAAATATTCTTAGTAGCTTCGATTCGCACTTACTCCATTTTTAACTTCCCCATATAACAATAACTGCGTCACTGCCACTATTAACGTAAAAGTGAAGAAAGCTCCCAAAGTAACGTCAGTTACCCAAAATTTAGACATAGCAATTGTAAAATCCATTTAAAAGCAATTTTTAACATCCAGAAGTATTGATTTCTTACTAGTTGTGACCAGAGAGAAATATTTGGTTCCGCCTTTCCGCCTACATCATTGGTTCTAGATTATTTAAGCAGCATATCTTTATTTGCCGATCGCTTAATCATTGGCTGCCATTAACACTTTCAAGGGCGGTGGTCGCGCTGTGAAACCACCAATTTCTTTAAAAAAAAATTCTCTTTTTTTTTCCTAATGCATTGAATCAAGATCGCTTGAGTCCTCTTCTTTTTAGTTCAATGAACAAAATGAGATGGCAGAATAACAAAAAAATATTTTTTTCATAATCTCAATTTCTCGCCCAAGTCATCAAATTTTCAATTTTTCGTTTACCCCTAAATTGGAACTTTGTTTCAGATTTTAAAATTTTTAATTAGCGCTCAAGAGTGAATCATTTTTCTTGATTTTACCTGAGGTACTCAATCATATTGTTCTAAATGATTCAAATTCATTTTTACATGTGTAAACATATTTTTGTCCTTCCCCAGGTGGGGGATGTGAACTAATGGGGACACCACCCCCAGCGAAAAAAGTTGCCAAAAAAATTTTTTTACTGAAAAATCTATGTCTAGATGATCAAATAAACCCACTTGTGGTGTTTTTTCTTCATATTTCTCAAAAATTAATGATGCGCCCCTGAAAGGGTTAATGTCATCATTAAAAATTATTTTCATTCTCAAGACATGCATTGTTAAATGCACTGAAAAAAAGTATACATGAATGACGAAATAGGAAAGCTATTTGTCTAGTAGTAAAGTTATAGGTATTATTGCAAAAAGTATAATAGAATAAAGTATTATGTGGACCTAATGGTCGATGGGTAACCAGTTCACATCTGTTTCACTAGTGTTTCCTTAATAACAAATCTAAAATGTTCAACATTTGTGGCTTACTGTATTATAGAAAATAACATAATGTATGGAAAGGCTACCGATATCTTTTTCAGCAGACAATTTTTAATCTCTAGATAGGATATCTACAGCAGGGATTGATTTACGGCGGGGCATTCGGGGCCCGGGCCCGGAGCACCAAAGGAAAGGGGGCAACAAATTTCTCTCATCATTTTTTTTTTTTTTTTTGAGCAAAAAGACAGAGTGCAAAAAGACATAAAAAAAAAAAAAACTCCAGAACAGTTTTATGATGGACAATGTGAAGAAGTCATATTAGACTCTAAGCAAAGTTTCAAGGTTTCCTGTTTTTATGTAATCTGTGATAATTTGATTACAAAACTAAAATTCAGGATGTCAGCCTATGATGGCATATTAAAGAAATTTTCTTGCTTGTTTGAATGCGACAAGCAAAATATTCGAGAAAGTGCAAAAGATCTTTAAAAATCTGACTCCTGTGATTTGGAGGAATCTTTTCCTGATGAATTTATACATATTAGTTCAATCATCGGAAAATATAGTTTAATCACCGAAATGTTAAAAAAAATCCATTAACTTGGTAAATGGATACTTTCGCCAATGTAGATACAGCCCTAAAATTGTTTTTGACTTGGCCAATCTCCAATTGTAGTGGAGAACGATCATTTTCGCTATTGAAGAGAACTAAAAGTGTCCTTTGTGTTCTCTCATTTCTTATAGTAAATTATCTTCATTCGCTCTATTATCAATAGAAGGGAGTTTGACAGCAAAACTTGGTTATAAGGACATTATAGATGAATTTACTACAAGAAAACAAAGGAACGCAGAAAGCACATTATGATTTATTTACCTTAACCATCATAGTTTCTATATCTGCGACTGTAAAAAAATTTCTTACATGAAAATCAGAAATTTATTTTACAGTATTCTTTCTATCAAAATAATGTCCAAAAATTAGCTTCATATTTTTCTTTTTTTTTTTTTGGGGGGGGGGGGCACCATATTTGTCAGTGCCCCCGGGGCACCCAAGTGAGTAAATCGGTCCCTGATCTACAGTACGAGTGAGATTGAGATGGTGTGAACCTATAGCTTGAAAACAAATTGCTGTTCAAAATATGCGCAACTTAAGACAGCATTTGTCTGTAAGCTCATGATAATTTATTAAAATACTAGTGATACCAGCACGGCTTTGCCCGTAATAGAAAAATCAAAACGTCTTTTGGTTCGCCTGTATATTTACAAATAATGTATGGTGAATTTTCCCGCCAGTTGGCTTGTACCCATCTTGCGGTTCCACGTTATGATAATTTCGTATCTCGCCAATTGGCTTGTGCCCATGTTACGGTTCCACGTTATGATAATTTCGTAATTTACTCGTCCATCTTATGATATTTTTTTTTCTTAAAATTTTAAAAGAAAAAGAACCACATCGAATTTTCGAAAAATCGCTTCGAGGTGCGCACCCCCATGCTACATACTAACTTTGTGCCAAATTTCATGAAAATCGGCCGAACGGTTTAGGCGCTATGCGCGTCACAGAAATCCAACAGACATCCTCCGGACAGAGAGACTTTCAGCTTTATTATTAGTAATATAGATTGTTACTTCCACAAGCCCATATCATATCCCCTGTACCCACCACCATTTGTTGTGTATCTGGTTGGAAGGGGCACTTAAGACAGCTCTGTTTCTTGATACAGACCAGAAGCCCAGGAATCCCCGGACCACCACCCACAGACGTATTGATTCCCTTGGAGGACTTGGCGACCACGACATATTAAACGTGCCCCAGTCACATTAACGAACCCGGAGATCTTCGACCGGCTAGCATCAAACCTGGAACCCTTCGGGTACGAGTCCGACGCCTTACCGATCAGACGCTCACGGCGACCGGCTGTGGTGTCATCAGATTTTTGAAGTGAGTGAATTAGGATTTTCAAAGTATAAAAACAAATGTGGCACAGGTAAATTTTCTAGTTAATTGCAAGCGTGAAGAAAAACAGCTGGCAGTTTACAATTCGACTTCTCTCTGAAAAAAAAAAAAAAAACTGAGAATGCTTATCCTCTTTAGGCATTCTCTTTGTTGCCAGATTTTTATTAGTAGTAGGTAGTTAATTTTTAAAAGAACGTTTACATGGTATGGTGATCGTTTATGGCTGAGAACTAATGGAATATTTTACAAAATTTTAAACTGCTGTAGAAGATATTCATTCAACTATTTGCCTTTTTTTTTTTTTTTTTTTGCACAAATACGCACAAATCGTTTCAACGCAGTCAACAACGCACTCCATGCAACTTTTCGCTGCTTTCGAGCTCACGACAGGTGTTGATTAAATATTGCGCTGCTGAAGTGCATGTTAACCAATCATGTCGGCCCGGTGGTCTAGTGCAGGGCTGTCCAATTGGCGGCCCGCGGGCCGTATGCGACCCGCCAACACACTTTGTGCGGCCCGCCTACTTATTATTCAGCATATTTCTTTTTTCGACATTTTATGGTATCAAGAAGCTTCCGAGACTACATTCTTGGTCAAGCCGGGGTCTCGAAATTTCCTCTTGATCGTCCTTTTTTTTTTTCTTCCTTTAATTGTATTGGGAAAAAAAGGTACAGTACATCTACAGGTCAAGGTCAAGCAGTCCTACCCTGCACGCTGGTGCTGAAACGAATTCCTAGAAATAGTATTGTCTTGGGTTGGGGGGGGGGGAGATAGGGAGGCAAGAGAGACACATTTCAGGTAAGCAAAAACTGCCGGCAATTAGTTAAAAATAAAGACCCCCTCACTGACACTATGGCCTTATGATTTCGAAAAAGAAATTGAGAGCTTGCTCTCATCATATTTATGCGAAAGTACTCTATCGGCGATGAACTTTATCAAGAATCGTCACAGGAGCTACCTCTCCGACAGTTCATTGTTAGACCTTCTTCGGCTGGCAACGCCAAACATCGATGTTGACATTCCTGCCCTTGTAAAGAAAGCGGATCGGCCTCAGTTTTCCCATTAAATGAAAGCAAATCGTTTTATAATCCTTCTGTTTCATTGTTTAATAATTAATGACTCAACTATTTATTGTTATTGTGTAAGAGGTTATTGTTCAACTTTTTCAAACTGCGGCCCGCCAGGTGATCAGTGACCGGAATTCTGGCCCGTGGGCTCTTTGCAGTTGGACAGCCCTGCTCTAAAGCAGTCTCTAGAAGAATCAGATTAGCAAATTTCATACGAATATATTGCTCAAGAGAGCTAAGATCGCTACAATTTCAGCTTCTCTGCACGGAATTGTTGTATGTCCTATGTATTTTGAGGGGCTCTGGTATCCAGAGCATAATGATATCCAACAGCATTTGTACTATGTTTTTTGCTCTTTTTCATTTGCAAAGAAAAACATTTAGGCTTAGAAATTTGAAAATTCATTTCTTTTTTTCTACACGTTAAAAAGAAGGCGGTTCTGTTTGCAAGATGAGTCGACTTCGTTCCGACTCGGTAAAGGAAAATCCGGTAACAAAGCTTTCGTGATCGAAAAATTTTAATTGCTAAACAGAATTATTTGTTCTTATTGGGTGCTTGTTTATTGGATTCATGGATAAAAACTTCAAAAATGATGAAAATATTAAATGAAATGTAATAAATTCCCTAAATAAGAAATTAAATGTATAGTTGATAAATAGTCTAGATTCTGAGTTAAAAATATTTATATCGCTGACTTAGTTTTGTTTGGTAAGATCGTGTGAAAATTCGGTTTACTGTGCGTCTTTTTGAAAATTTGAAGACATTACGCTATTGAGCTAAAACGTTTAGGAGATTTCTTTTTTTTTTTTTTGAGCAATCACGAATGCTTATTGTTCTCATTTGACTGTTTTTGATGTTCCGTGCCTTTTTCAGCTTGGACCAGAAGCCTCTGCAGCACCACCGCCCAGCGTCCTCTGCAGGCGGCGCGGCGCGGCTGTTCCGGCCCTGAACCCTCCGCTTCTCCTGGTCGGAGGCGTCCATCTCCTACACACACGCACGCTCACACACTCACACATATACACACGCCTACGTGTATACACACAGGTCTACGCACACACACAAGCCTACACACTTACGCACACAACTATGAACACGTAACCGCCCAGGAGGAGAGGCAGGTTTGGGGGGGGGGGCAGGAGCTGTTTCTTGAAACAATAACTCCAATGAGTGGGGTCATGTCTCAGTTCGTGATTGCGAAAAACATAATTTGAATTCAAAATTTCAAAATTCAAATTAATTCTTTTTTTTTTTTTTCAGACCACCCTATTGCTCATCTCTACTACATACATGCGCCATGCACTCAGACTCCGTGATTTATTTTTACCTTACATAGAGCTAATAATTACACTTTAAAAAAGTTCAAAAAAGGTCGTTTTTTTGAAAATTTGGACGATTTTGGGCGTTTAGGAACTCAAAGATATTACTCCTAGGAGGTTAATATAGCAAGAGTACGCTATGGATGCTAAAAGGCAACTTTTAAGACACAAGGCGCTTCGAATTTCGATTTTGAGCAATCACGATTGCTTATTGCTTTCATTTGACTGTTTTTGATGTCCTATCATTTTATTTTCCCATCGCCACCCTCCGCACCATCACCGTGGACCGGCTGGCTCCTCACGATGCTGCTCCTATAGCGAAAGCCGTCTCCAGGTTGCATTATGACCTACACACACTTACACCTATACACACATACACCTACACACACATACACCTATACACACATACACCTACACACACATACACCTACACACACATACACCTACACACATACACATACACACACAACACACATACACACCCATACATTCATGCCTGCACACAGACCCAAACACATATGCCTACATACACATACGCATACATACACACACATACACACAACTACCCACACATTCCTGCTCAGGGGCGGACTGACTATGTGGGTATTTGGGCAAATGCCAGAAGGGCCGGTTCCCCCGAGGGCCGCTGAAAAGAAATCAGGGCAGCAGGAGCAAAATTTTCGGGCCACGGCCCAAAAAGGATACCAATAGCCCAGGAAAGGTTTTAGGCATGGTGGTGCTTAGTAGGAAACACAGGGCCGTCGAGAGCCAAGGCGGCCTCCTTGTCAGTTTGTTCACCGGCCCCCCTCTAGAAAAAACTTATACTACTCCAATTCCGATCCAGGTCTCTTCAAGGGCCGGATCCCTAGTTTACGAATAGGCTGACATGGCCTCTCGTCGGTCCTGCGGAAACAAGAGGCTTGGCTTGGAGTCCAAGCAGTATAAATTTTATAAGTTTTATGAAGGGAGGGGGGAGGGGCCCGCCTCGACTCCCGGCGGCTGTGGCCGGGATCTCCTTTTTCCACATCTTCATACATACTTGTGTGTGTGTGTTTGTGTGATGTATAGTTTTGAGTTTTATAATGAGTGTTTTGACCTTCTGTCATTCTCTTCTCTGCACTGCTATTTGAGTAAAGGTTGCGTAAGGGGGGCGGGGGGTTGTCATTTCCTTCCGCGGCTGATTAAGCTCACTGTGGCTTTGTTACTTGGCCTTCCTGGACGGAAAAAGGCCGGCCGAGAATTATCCACGACCACTTGTTTTATTTTTACAAAATAAACGCAGCTTATTACTTTAATAAAACTAAAACCTATTTTTAGTGAAGGAAATTAGAAAAAAATCTCTGATTCAATATCCCCTTAACATTTGTTTGTGGCCTAGTGCTTCGCTTCAGGGCAGTTTCACAGTCACTTTTCATAAATAGTCATTTGTACAATCGAGCAATTTAAACTTTCTCTTCCTTGCAGGGACTACTCCTGCTAAGAAAATAATACTACTAATCAAAGGCGTTCCTCTTGACAAGAAAGAAAAGGTAAAAAAGAAACACCGGAATTGAGTGGGGAGATCCTATTGTCTCGTAACATACATCTTCTTTAACCAATACAAAACAGCGGAAATGACTCAAATAGCCTTTTTCTACAATTAAACATCATAAAACTGTCAACATTCGGTCTTCCTTTCAGCTTTTAAACTGACTAGCCCCACTGGCCTAAGGGACAATCGTTACCCTGTTTCATTGAACGTAACCCCCGTTTCAGGGGTTTGGGGTCAAAATGTCGCCACCGAAATGTCGCGGCAAAAATGTCGCCGGGCCAAAATGTCGCCGGGCCAAAATGTCGCCGGGCCAAAATGTCGCCGGACCAAAATGTCGACGGCCCAAAATGTCGACGGCCCAAAATGTCGCCGGGCCGAAATGTCGCCGGGACAAAACGTCGCCTGTCCAAAATGTCGCCGGGCCGAAATGTCGCCGGTCCAAAATGTCGCCGGGCCAAAATATTGCCGATCCAAAATGTCGCCGGGCAGAAATGTCGCCATTCCAAAATGTCGCCGGACTGAAACGTCGCCTGTCCAAAATGCCGTCGGGCCAAAATGTCGCCGATCCAAAATGTCGCCGGGCCAAAATGTCGTAGATCCAAAATTCGCTCATTCAGTTGGTAAGAAAAATGCAAATGTACAAAAATGCTGTTTAACACCAAATTTGCAGAATAAATGATTACTGCCTTCAATGAATGTCTCCGTTAAAAATGGGACTGGACTAACTGAGTTTCTTGATAAATTCTAAAAAGATTATTCCGTTTTGATTCGCAACTCTCGGCTGTTTTTCAGCAAACAAATAGAATACAAGCGTTACGTTATCTTATTTCTTGTGACTCGCTATCTAACAACTGTAAAACGTTCTGACGGCGTTCAGTTCTGACGTTCGCTAAATTATTTTAAACTTTTCTTCAAGAATAGTGTGCGTTTGTATGTGACCGATTTTTTGGGGCCATTCTACGTCAAAACCTGTAGTAAGAATTCGTACGATACCCGCAAATACCCATGTATGATTTAGGGCTGCGAGGTTTTTTGCGTCAATTCGTTCAAGATAGTGGAGTAACTGAACGTTTTCATCGATATGCGTGACTGTCATTGCTCAAAAAATGATGAACGGAATCAAATAAAATGTTAGGAAGCAGCAGGGGGACAGATTTTGGGGTCAATAACACCAGAGGGTGGAGCAATCGAATGTTTTTTTCCTTTCTTTTTTATTATCTGTGACTGATGTATCTCAAAAATTAATACAGTAGACCCTCGTTTCCAGCGGGTTTATTTTACGCGGTTTCGATTATACGCGGTTGAAGATTTGACACCTTTATTTTATTTACGCAGATGAGTTTCGGTTTTACGCAGATGCGGCAATGCAAACAGGTAACATTTTCCTCTCTTTCAAAACCGAAGCTCCTAAAGATTGCAGATTACACGTAACTAACTGCATTTTGGCGTGCTAATAATCGAACTTGGGTCCTTGGAGACATTTTATGCGATTGGTTCCAGAGCTTTTTCCGTCAGAAGTAAAGTGATTAAACTCACACAGTTCAGAACTCACTGGAAGAAGAGCTTTTAGGAGTGACAAAGGAGGTCAAAACCAACGAGGATACCGACTCCGGTGACACACAACCAAAAACGCTCACACTGAAAATTTTCGAACCATCCGTAGACAATAGAAATGATCTTTCTGATTTGTTAGTGAGAGAAGATTCTATCATGGAAATGACGCAAGTGATCATGGATGCGTTAATGCTCCGCAAAGAATTAGAGGAAAAATTCTTAATGACTACCAAAAGACTATCATAGCCAGCTCTTCTTCATAAATAGAACACGAAATTAGTTTGTTTTCTTTATGCATATTATGCATAAAAATTGATATAAGTACACATTAAACTTATTATACAATTAGTCATCACTAGAATGAAGTATTTTTTTTATCTACGGAACCTAATCCCTATTTTGACACTAATATTAGGTCTCAATTTACGCGGTTTCGATTTACGCAGCATTTCCGTGGAACATAACCCCCGCGTAAAACGAGGGTCTACTGTACAAGGGTTAAGACAAAATTTGGTCTACAGGTATATCTTAAAGGGCGAGTTGCTCATTTATTTTTGGCTTCAGTCATCCCAAAAGGATGGATCACCGAATAATTTTTATCGTTTTATGTGACTGCTATATCTCAAGAAGTAATGCGAGGATTCATACAAAAATGTAGTATACAAGTGAAATTAAACGAAAACAAGCCTTATTTTCGTTATAAGTTGGGTTTCGTAATCGTTTACGTGAGTCAGTGTAATTAAATAAACAGTGAAAAATATACTGAATTTAAATATGAGAGGTTGAGCATGATAGTATCAATAAAATCTAAATTAGCCGTGTATTCCTCTAATTTTTGTAGCACTTTAACTAGCGTGAGTTTAAAATAAAAACTGAGTTTGCATTCTTATATAATTTGCGTAGTAAAAATTCACTAATTAAAACAGCAATTTTTTCCGAGAGAGAAAAACTTATTTGTTTATTATTATTATCATCAATATTCTTTTCTTTCTGAATTACCAAGCTATATTGAGCTGGAACTATTACTTTTTGAAACTCATTTTAAAAATAAGTCTAGGTCAAAATTGATCTGAATAATCTCATTGATATCAGTTATTTCACCCTACATTATGAAATTTTTTCTTTTCTATTTGAAATTGGAAAATGTGATTAGCTGACAAGCGCTACTTCGCATGCATGAAAGTATCCTCTTGAAAACCTTCAATAAAATAGCTGTTCTGAAATTGTCCCTTGATGTTCTATCGAATATATAAATTTCATGAATGTTGAGAATTGAAAATATTTGTCATCGCGTAGAGTCGTTTTTCAAATATCTGAGTGAAAGACACCTGTTTTAGCAGTTACGGGTTTCATTGATTTCAAAAGATTTGACGGTGAACATTTAGACGTAATTTCAGAATTTTACTCATAAGAGATGGGAGTTCCCACAGCAATAATCTTTCATCTCTGTTAAACATTTGTTTTACTGTCCCAAAATCCCGGTAGCAAAGGACATGCAAATGTCCTCTCAGAGAAAGGTCTCGAGCAGTCTTGTTAAACTTCTTCAGTTTCATTTCCAGAAAAAGTCTCAGAACAGTTTTGATCTTACTTTAACCAACGTATATCTCACTGAAAACGTAGTTTTTTTTTTTTTTTTTTCTTGCAGTTCTTAGGGTAATGTTAATAAATCTATGAGAAAATTAAATTTCATTAAGATACTTTTCTACTTTATTTCCACCCTGGCCCGTGATTTCAAATTTTTCCAGTGAAAGGGGAGAGGGAGGATAACGGGCGTATGTATAACCAATGCAAATTTCATAGGATTGCTATAAAAACCACTTCCACTTGTATACAAAAATAATTCAAAGTCGAGGGCCATTCCGCCTGATCCCCTAAATGACTGACCTGTCGCTACCGTAATAATATGCTAGAGTGAAGGAGTTATTTGTTTTTACTTCATTAGGCCAAAAAATACAAACCGCCTATTCTCTTGCCATATTCACATTACGCCTCACTATTCTTTCATTCGCGTTTAGAACAGTTTAGTTTTACTTCCATACCAATTCTTTGTCTGAATCCTTGCGTTACATCTTGATCCTTTACATTACATCTTGAGCATTATTATTAATCAGATTAAACGAGAAAGAGAATTCCGTTGCAGCAGCCTTTCACATGTTTACGTTTGTAATAGTATACAGAAAAACGTATGTTTTTCTGAAAACTATTAATTTTCTGGAATTAATCTGATGTTTACGAATTAAGACAGGAGAAAACGTTTGGAATTTTTGAAGGAACTTACTTTGAAAGGCAATTAATATTCTTTCGCAACTTTTATGCTGGAAAGCATCGACGTACATTTAAATTTTTCGTACAAATTGAACTAGCGAATTTTAGGCCGGCGACATTTTGGACCGGTGACATTTTGAACTGGCGACATTTTGGGCTGGCGACATTTTGGGCCGGCGACATTTTGGACTGGTGACATTTTGGACCGGCGACATTTTGGACTGGCGACATTTCGGGCCGGCGACATTGTGGACCGGCGACATTTTGGGCCGACGACATTTTGGGCCGGCGACATTTTGGATCGGCGACATTTTGTCCCGCGACATTTTGTCCCGCGACATTTTGGCCGCGACATTTTGGGCGCATACCGTTTCAGGAATCGGAGCCATTATATGCCCTCCCTCATCATATACCAAGAAATTTGGCGAAGTCTTTATGTGACGTGAAGAGACTGGACCTCAGAATCATTCTCTCAAGAGGAGCTTCTCTAGATCATAGCCTTTACTTTTTTCTGCGAGTTCGAGGTTTGGCTTTTTTTATTTGATTCCCAGGATATTTTTTGCTCATCATGTAGACATAGTTTTAAATCAATTTATAGATACGTCAAAAAATAAAAAAGATTTAACAACCTTTATCTTTTTTATCACTATGGTTAAATGCTAAAGGAGTTTGCAGAGCAGGTAAGGCACTGTTTATACAACTTGAACTATCAACTACAAATTTGCTGAATATTACAATTTTTTTCTTTCTTGGAGAAAAATAAAGCAGATTCAATTTAAAGGTTTGAAGGCTGCGGGATTTTCCTTTAGAAAATGTTAGGGTTTCTTAGAGATAAAGTGAGCTAAATTCAAATGAGAAATTTTCGACTTAGTTTTAATTAGAGTTTTGCCTCCCATACAGTATTTTAAGTATGCTTTAAAAATCGACGTCAATCAATGTGTTAAAAAATCAGCTTTTTTTTATTATTATTAAAAGACTATTTTTCAGTATACTTTCTACGTCATAACCACTGCGTTTTGCTTCCAGCTTTTAATTGTTTTCAAAAACAATGAAAAACAGTAGTAATTATAAATATATCATACTTCCGCTGTTTAATTCTTGCCAAAAAAGAACAATGAATAAATGAATCATTAATAAATTTAACAAATAATTTCAAGGCTGAACTTATGCAAGCATATTTATGGGCGTTTTTAAAAGCTTTTTTTTTTTCCGCTGTAGTTGTTCAAAAGTGCTTTTAAATTCGATCATAGCATACAAATCAGCAATATTGAAAAAAGGTTAATAGTAAATATAACTTATTCTTTCGTAGTGTGCAACACATTTTTTTTAAAAGAAGGATAGGATACAAGTAAATATGCTAAAAATTTCAAAAACTCATACCTTAAATAAATTTTAAAGCGTAAAATATTTAAAATTAAATGTAAAAAATATTTTCAATTCCAAAGACTATTTCTAAAAGTTTGGTTAGCACTAAAAAGTATAAAATAAAATAAGTATATGGGTTCTTGTTTGCAACACTCGAAAATTGCAATTGATCAGAATATGTGTATGTTTATGTTAATTCTAAAGCAATAATTACTTGTAAAATAAAATGAAAAAATTGAGAGAAAAGATAGCTGCTTCCTTCAAAATGAACATAAATAAGATCAACTTCAATTTTTGAGCGTTGCAATCAAGAAACCATAAAAGTACTTATTTTATGCACTTTTTAGTACCAACCAAGCTTTAGAAATAGTCTTTATAATTGAAAACATTTTTTTACATTTTATTACAGCTCCCAAACATGAACTTTGTTTCGCTACTTTTGATGCATATTAATACTCGCAATTCAATGCAAATAATCTGGGAAGAAGTGCGATTTTTTATTTATGTATTTAAAAAAAAAATAATAACAAGAGTTTTGATATCAAGCGCATCATTAAATGTTTTCTAGATGCATACTATAATAAAATATTACAAAAAGAATGTTATTTAACCTAGGGCACTCCGATGGGAGTTCGCTATGACAAATTTCGTCTGAAAAAGTTTTGTCTTTGCTCTGCAAATTTTGTCTGTTAGATTCAGAAATTTCGAGACATAATTGCAAAATTGTAATTTCAAAATGCCCAAATGTTTCATTTCATTAGATGTACGCATTGGTGCATGCCCGTATTTTATCATTCGGCAAAATTTGCATTCGACAAATTGAGAATTTCCCCCCTCCTAAAATTTAAATTTGGGGCGCCTCTGCTTTTATCAATTGACTTTACTTGTCAAATAGCACCTTTAAAACTCTAATTTTTATTCTATTAAAGAATTAGATGCAGAAAAAAGTAAACGAAACTATCAGTAGTTGAAATAAATTGAGTACTTTTGTGCTACAAAATCTAGTAGATTAAACAAGGGGAGCACAAAATTTAATTTAGAAAAAAAAAAAAAATTAATTTGAATTCTGAAATCTTGAATTCAAATTATGTTTATCGCAATCGCGAACTGAGACAAGACTCATTGGAGTTATTGTTTCTATAAACAGCTCCTGCCCCCTCCCCCCCCCAAACCTGCCTCTCCTCCTGGGCGGTTACGTGTGCATAGTTGTGTGTGTAAGTGTGTAGGCCTGTGTGTGTGCGTAAACCTGTGTGTATGCACGTAGGCGTGTGTGTGTGTGTGTGTAGACCTGTGTGTATGCACGTAGGCGTGTGTGTGTGTGTGTGTGTAGACCTGTGTGTATGCACGTAGGCGTGTGTGTGGGTATGTGTGTGAGTGTGTGAGCGTGCGTGTGTGTAGGACATGGACGCCTCCGACCAGGAGAAGCAGATAGCTCAGGACCGGAGTAAAGCCCTCGATCCGTCTCTTAAGTGGCGACACGCTCCAGCGTCCGCCATTTTGTGTCGTTCCGCAACTTTCTCCCTATTTCAACAGTAGAAAAATGCTGAGTTTCGCTAATTGAAAAGTATCTTTTTATCAACGAATGTTTGCAGATTTTTGATCGTAACTTATGTAACTGATAATATACATACAAAAATGTTGAATTTTACCTTAGTAAAATATTTTTTTTTGTTATTAAACCGAATATTAGTAAAAAGATGTTTTGAAGAAATTTTCGACTATTTTTAAGAGTAATTTCTTTTTTTCCCCCATATAGACCTTCTGAGTTACAAATTACTTGAAGTGTTTTAAATATGCGTTTTATTATTAGAAAGTTGCTGTAGTAGAACCAGGGGCGGATGCAGAAAAATCTCTCGTAGGGGACCCGGGAAATTGAATAGCACCTCCTCCTTCCCCTTGCCACATACGGTGTTTCATAACAAAGTTTTCATTACTTTATTTTAAAATGTCTTTTTTTTTAATTTTTTTAGGATCTCTTAAAATAATGATCCACTTCTAAGAACATACATATTATGTACCAATATACTTTGAATGTGGACGTAAAACATCTTTAACGTTTCAAGCCAATTAAATACTAAACCATAATAATGTTACCGAAATGCTATACAATTAGCGGTTTTAATTTTGGGAACAATGTCGTAATGATTATAACACGAGGGCAAGGTTATTCAATAAAAAAATGTACCCATACTTCATTTGAGGTTTTAGTATTATTTTATAGTATTTTAACTATAAAATATTATTTAATTAAGAAAATCATAGCTATTAAACATATAAGTTTTACTGAAAAATTCAGGACAATTTCTGTGTGGATTTCGAAGCATTTGCTGATTGTTCGTGAAGCGATGATACAGTTGAGATAACATATTCATATTACATACCGCCTCCATTAATATCATGGTTTTCTCAAGAAACTACGATATGATTTTTTTCATTTTGCATTTTTTATAAGCTGAAAAAGAAAAAGCTATTATTTCGCAAATAGCTTCCTGGATCAAAATAATTCTTTTAGGCACGCCTGCATATTTTTTGAAGAATGTTAGTTATTGATTCCATCAAAGAAAAATTAATGGACGAATCGCGATATTACGTTCCCTTGAATTCAAAACCAGCGAGTTAAATGTATAAATGTATTCTGCCACTCTAGGACTCCAGTATGACTTCTTTAGCAAACAAAAATGCTATTATTCAAAATATGCTCTATGTGTGTTTTGTGTTCTGTTTAATTAACTATATAAAAAAAACGCTATGGAGAGGTCAATTAAAAAATTGTGAACAAAATATTTAAATAAATTCATCCTTGGGGGGGGGGGACACGGGTCTCCTCCCCCCCCCCTTAAATTCACTACTGAGTAGAGCAGCAGTGAGCTAAATTAATTATGTCATAAATTATTTGTGGGCAACAGTTTGAACTTATTCATGCAAAGCAGTATCATTTATATTACTAATGTGTGTAGTTTTCTTTTTTTTTTATACCAACACTTTCTTGTTTCTCATGACGATTTTACATTTAAAAATGCTTTTCATTTAAACCTGATTTTTAAGGATACTACTAGTTCTTAAAAATTCAACGAACTGATAATAAAATGTAACCAGTTTTAAATCAATATTAAAAAAATAATAATAATAATTGAAATATTTGATACCAATAGGAATTCAAATAAAAGAATGCAGATTGCATCTGTGACGAACTGTTATAAATAATAATAATGAATTTGTAAATTAACAGATACTGGGATAAATCATATATATATCTATATATATATATATATATATATATATATATATATATATATATATATATATATATATATATATATATATATATATATATATATATATATATATATATATATATATATATATATATATATATATATATATATATATATTATATTATTATTATTATTATTATTAAAGTTTTCACATCAAAATAAAAATTAAACGAAAACAGATTTTTTCCGGGGGGAAAAAAAATCCTTCACGTAATTATATAACTTGGCTTGAGTTACATGTTACTGTAATCTCAAAGAAACTTAATTTTTTTAATGACCAATTTTATACTTTCAATATCTTAACTTTTATGCGCAAAATAGATAAATAATTAACTTGGCAACACACTGAAACTCATGGCTATGACACAATTAAAAACAAAACGACGTGTTCTTAAAATAATTTTGCTACAGTTATTGAGACATTTTGAAACTAACTAAACAATAGAAAATTTACATTAAAAATAAATACAATAACTAGTATATTTAAATTTTGCGGTTTTGTTATCTTAAACTCAGAAAAATCAGTTTTGAAAACAGGGCAAATATTTTACTACTGCTAGCAATTTATTAGGTGCCGTTACATAGTTGAGATTTACAATATTTGAAGGAACTATTTATGATGATTTCAGTGAATGTCCTTATTATCCCATGAAAATTAACAAACCATCAGACAGTTTCATGAAAAGTAAAAAATATTACAATTTCAACAAGAGTTTCATAAAGTATCTGAAATTGCGCAGCAGTATTGATGAAAACATTTAAAATGCATAAATAATCTTTCAATGTACTTCGATATAGTAATTTTGAACTGTTAGAACATCTTAATGCGCTACACTAAGGCATCTTCACATTAAAGATAGCGTTTGATGAAAAATACGAATAGCAAAGAGAAAATATCTAATATTCCGCACAGTGAAATCACACAGGCAACGACACAAAATGGCGGACTGAACCCACGTGACTGCCCGCCTCCAATCGCAGTCGAAAGCGGCGCGTAGTGCATGGATCAAAGTGTGTCGCCACTTAAGAGACGGATCCAGGGCTTTAATCTCTACTACATACATGCGGCGTGCACTTCGACTCCATGATTTATTTTCAACATGTATAATGCAAATAAAGAATGAAGAGATAGTTCGAAGCAACCAGTTTATTTTCAACTCTTACATAAATATATAAAGAAAGCTCCGTTCGTCGTGAACAACTGTAAAACAAACATTCACGCGTATCCCTTGCCTATGCTGAGGTATAGTGTAGGGGAAAATTTCATCATCGGGCTGCATGGGCAGAGCGTCTCAAAACGGATCAAAGCGCTCCTCGTCTTCCTCCAGTGTTGCTTTCCGCCCTTTAAAGCGTTCGATAGCAAACCTTCATTACAGCGCTACCTAGTGAGGGAAAAAACAACTATTCATAAGTATTTATCCAACCGAATGTTTTTTCCCTTCACTCGTCTAGACATCTCAAGTGTCACGTCAAGAAAAACGTCATGTCCTCATTGTAACTTTGGAACTCCAAAGCAGTCGATTGTCGACTTCAAAACACCGGTCTGAGAGGTTTTGCAAATTTATCCTTTTATACTTATTTAATTATTAATTTTCATTTTACAACAATATAATTGTTCTGTATCGTAAATCGATCCAATGCAATTAACTTTTCATAAGCATTGTCAAACCGATTGTTTTTTCACTCCGCTCTTTCTTAAGACACACTTCACAAATCTAAAGGTCTCAAGTATCACGTCATAAACAAGAAGTTCTGTCTAGAACTATACGAGCCTACTTTCCCGTATACCCATACTACTTTTTAGTACCTGATCAATATTCTCAAAAACAGCTAAAATCACAAATTGTTTTAAACATATGTTTTTTAATATTTTAAGCTAATTTCTAGGAATGAAATATTCCTCACTCATCTAAAACAATTAGATGCGTAAAAAATAAAAAAAAATTAACAAATAAAATAAAAAAAAAACTAGTATGTTGTGGCTATCACGAAACTTTCTTCTATATTTTTCCTTTTTCTGATCCCTCCCCATGCTTGACGAGGAAGCAATATTCCTAACAAAAACAAAATTACACATGCAAAAACTTGACGACCATCCCAATGTCTGAATTATTGCAAAAGCAAAGCAAAGAGCGAAAATTGAAAGTTATTTTAAAAGCCTTGCTTGAATTAATTACAAATATTTATTTGTTTACAAACATAAGATGGCAACAGTTAAATATTTTAAATCATTGAGATAATATTTCCGATCATTTCCATACAATTAAAATCACGAGAAATACGCAGACGACAATCTATTACGATTTATCTTTGTTATTGTTGCATTATAAAGCTATTTCTATTCGCAAAAAAAAAAAAAAAATCAACACCTCTTGGAGCGATTGGCGTCAAAATTGAACCAAAGCCTGTTTACGTATGGATTCACATATATTCCAAATTTCAACCAGAACGTAGCATTACTTCTTGAGATAGGGTACTCACAATGGAAAAAAAGAACGGGCGATTGCGCTACCCCCCTTTTTAGCTGTTGACACCAAAATAAAATCAGCTCTTATACCCACTAAGGGCTACTTGCCGATAAATTTTTCTTTCATTCCGTTCATTATTTCTTGAGATACAGCAGTCACAATTGACGACTAAAAAACGTTCTATAGCTCAACCCCCGTTTGAGTTATTGACACCAAAATTGAATCAGCGCCTGTTCCTGTTAATGGCAACAAATGGACCAGATTTTGTTTGATTCCGGCAGTTACTTCCTGAGGAATAGCAAGTACGCGAAACTCAAAAAACGTCCCATTGCTCCACCCCCCTTGGAGGAATTCGCGCCAAAAACCAATGGGCACAAGTTCACATAGGGGTACATATGTGTACCAAATTTCGTTCGATTTCATGCGGTAGTTTTTGCTGTAGAGCGGCCATAAAAAAAATGGTCACACACAGACGTGACACACACACACACACGAACACACACACACGCACACACACAAACAGACATTTTCCAAAAATAGTCGAAATGGACTCAGCACACCTCAAAACGATCGAATCCATCAAAATTCGAAATTCGAAAATTTGCACGAATCCAATACTTTCTTCTATATATTAGATATAGAAGAAAGCAAGAAGTCAAGTGTCATATTAGTCAATATAAATATTTTTAACTCAAAATCTGAACTGCTTTATCAGCTTTATATTTACTTTCGTATTCAGATAGTTTATTAAACTATATTTAAGAGCTGCATCATTTTTGTAGTTTTTATACAATAATTCAATTAATAAGCACCCAACAAGAACAAATAATTTTGTTTACCAGCCAAAATTTTTCGATTGTAAAAACTTTGTTATCGAAGTTTCTTATACCCTACTCCGAATTAATTCGAATAAACTTGCGAACAGAGCCAGCCGCCTTCTTTTTTGAATGACGTGATTTTGAAAATAATGTCTGATTTTGAAAGTGAGGCGTAGTCTTTTTGACGTCACAAATGATGTACTTTGGAAAATCTGTCTACCGCGGTTCCACGTTATGATAATCAAGAAGCGAATTCAAAATTGCTCTCTACGCTTGCTATCAACCATATCGTTGCCAGTGCACCTGAGTCAAGATGCGAATGAAATATTGTGCTCTGTGAATAGCAACAGTGAATGGCATTTCATCATTTGTGATGTCATCGGCAGAAGTGTAAACAATGAAAACGCACCGAATAAAGTTTTTTTTTTTTTTTTTGAGCAATCACGATTGCTTATTGTCCTCACTTCACTGTCCTTGATGTTGTGGTTCCTTTTTCAGCTTGGACCAGGGGCATCTGCAGCACCACCGCCCACCGGCCTCTGCGGGTGCGGCTCCTCCGGCCCTGAGCTATCCGTTTCTCCTGGTCGGAGGCGTTTTGAACTTGTCTTCGAAATTTAATATACATGGTGTATCAGAACAACGTTCACAGACTTTTAGGGCAGATAGGGTACACCTAGACGACGGGAAAACACACAGTAATGCATGGTCGGAAACGCTTTCCTGACGCGGTAGTGACAACACAAATCACTAAAAAGACAAGACGAATAAAAGAAGAAAACATGTGTGTTATCCTTGGTAAGCAAAAAACTTAGAAAAAAGAACATGAAGGAGCCAACGATCGTCATCAAAGCAGGTGTTCGAAATTACGACCCCGTACCGTGATGCATCATGCCTCACATCTCCGGCTCATTGAAGATCGAACGTCAAAACGAGCGCGGCCACAAAAACCACGTGTGCGCATGCACCGCCATCTGATGCTTCGGTTTACGTAACATCTATCGTGTACACCAGACAAAGACTTACCATCATTTTTGCTATATTAAAAATATGAAACATATTTTCTTCTCTTATTTGTGTCCTGTCTTTCTTGTACTTTGCGTCGTCACCATAACGTCAGGAAAGCGTTTCCGACCATGCATTGCTATGTGATTTCCCATCGTCTAGGTGAACTCTATCTGCCCAGAAAGTCTGTAAACGCTGTACTGATACACCCCATAAATAGTTTTGAAAATGCTTGGAGGTACTAATGTTAACTCTATGCAAGGTTATTAAGAGAGCGATTGCGTTGTGTATACAGTGTATAAACAATGCTCTAAAACAGGGCTGTCCAACTGGCGGCCCGTCAACACACTTTGTGCGGCCCGCCTTCTTATTATTTAGCATATTTCTTTTTTCGACATTTTATGGTATCAAGAAGCTTCCGAGACTACATTCTTGGTTCAGCCGGGGTCTCGAAATTTCCTCTTGATCGTCCTTTTTCTTTTCCTTTAATTGTATTGGGAGAAAAAGGTACAGGACATCTACAGGTCAAGGTCAAGCAGTCCTACCCTGCACGCTGGTGTTGAAACGAATTCCTAGAAATAGTATTGTCTTGGGTTGGAGGGGGGGGGGAGATAGGGAGGCAAGAGAGACACATTTCAGATAAGCAAAAACTGCCGGCAATTAGTTAAAAATAAAGACCCCCTCACTGACACTGCGGCCTTATGATTTCGAAAAAGAAATTGAGAGCTTGCTCTCATCATATTTATGCGAAAGTACTCTATCGGCGATGAACTTTATCAAGAATCGTCACAGGAGCTACCTCTCCGACAGTTCATTGTTAGACCTTCTTCGGCTGGCAACGACAAACATCGATGTTGACATTCCTGCCCTTGTAAAGAAAGCGGATCGGTCTCAGTTTTCCCATTAAATGAAAGCAAATCGTTTTATAATCCTTCTGTTTCATTGTTTAATAATTAATGATTCAACTATCCTTATATATTATTACTGTAGCCTGTTTTTGGTTTCTGCGGGAAATTTTAATCAATTCTTGATCGATTTCTTTGATTTACACCTTATTTTAAAGCTTATCGTGCTGGCTACTGACGAAAAATAGACCCACGGTCAAAAAATTGTTTTTTTTTTTCTGCCAAAAAACTTGTTTTAAAGAACCGGAATGAGGTTTTGGGTTAAATTTACAACTTTAACTTGCACCATGACCGACAGAGCTGAATAGCTGGATCGGCAGAGCGTTCGACTGGTAACCAGGAGAATGTGTGTTCGGTCCCACGTCCGGATAATCTGCATCAAAAATGTGGTGAAGAAATATCGCGCATTACATGAACTCTTAATAATATTGAATAATAAATATGAGGGAATAATATAGATGAGATCGAAACGCTCTTTGCTGTTATGAAAACTTGATGCAACATGTAGCTTCGTTGTAAGGCTATTCCCCCCCCCCCCCAGCTTTGGCTTTGGTAAGAAAATTAAAGCATAAAGAAAGCAAAAATATAAGTATCAGGTTTAAGATTTCAGACTACAATGGAGTTGTTTTTTGTTCAGAAAAAATAATAAATCGTACATTGAAATATAGATTCTTCTAATGAGTTTTTGACTCTTTGTACAAATAAAAAAATTACTACCTCAATGTGAAAGGTAAACTACATTTTTTTCTTCTTTTTGTAAAAACAAATAGCCTATCACATTTTTACTACATTCGAAAAGCTACGCTTAAAAAAGAGCTTAGTTCAATTTATTTTGTATTTTAACCGTGCTGTTAAATGATGAACACGTGCTGCCATCTAAGTCATAACGGTTCAAGCAGCCTGCGGGAACAAATTGTAAAAATTTCAAAAAATAAAAACATTTATCTTTAATATCTTATCTTATATATTATTCCCCTCTCATTTTAAACCTTATGAGGCAGGCTAATGACGAAAAATAGACTTACGGTCGAAAAATGAAGTTTTTAGAAACAACCCTTGCTGTTGCAAAACCTTGATGCAGCCTGAAGTTCTTATTTTTAAAAGCAAAGTTCTAATACAATTTTTCATTTTTTTAAGTCGCTTTCAGCAAGAAAAAAAAATTAACCTGTGTGTGTGGGGGGGGAGGGTTCATTTTCATTTTCTTTTCTTTCTTTTTTTTTTAAATAAAGCTTAAAAACACTGGACTTAGTTGTTCGGTTAAATTGATAAGTTTTTTTCGGAAGAGCGTTTAGCTATAATTTATCTGAACTTCGGGCAAGCTCGGGCTGTCCGACATTCTAGCAAATTTACACTAATATTACGCATTACATGTACTCATAACATACAACAGATAACGCACGTAATAAAATAAATGCAGTGGGAATGCTACTTGGTGTTTCGACTCCTTTATGCAGGCTACAGTTATCATTCAGATAAGTTGATTGTTAATCAAAGGGTGTTCTTCCGTTTTTTAAAGCTTCGACTTCGTCCAGACCTCTAAGCATAATGTAAGCATAAAAAACGGATTAGATTTACCTTTTTGTCCAGAAAAACATTTTCATTGTATGCTGAAATGTAGATGTTTCTAATAGCAGTGTTCGACCTTTTGTACAAATGAAAAAATACTGCTCCAAATTGAAACTACGAGTTTCACCCAGTAAACCTTTAATTATTTTTTCGAATACGATATAAAACATTAAAATTGTTATCAACTTCATTAGTAAGAAATCGTTTTCTACTCCTATCTTTCGGCTGAAAAAAAAAAAAAAAAAAACATTTTGTCCACGTTCGAAAAATTAAACTTAAAAAATGGACTCAGTTCAACTGGTTTTGGTTTTGAATTTTAAGTGTTCGATTAAAAGAAAAACATGTGTGGGCATTTAAGCCGTAACGATTAAAGCAGCCTGCTATGGGAAATTGTTCAATATTCAAAAAAAAAAAAAAAAACACTTATTATCAATCGAATTTATTACTTCTCTAGAGTGTTTTTCAATCGCTACGTGAGATATTCCTCGTTCTTTAATCAAAATCAATGTTTTACGAATAATTTTAAGTCGTATCATTCTGGCTAATGACAAAACATCGACGTTATATGGTCTTTTTTTTTTCTTTTTTTTGACGAAAAGTTTTTTTGCTGTTTTTCATTACGCATTCCTTCAATGAATAGCATTCGAAAAGTAAGGCGCAATTGCTAGGTTTGTTGGAGTGTCGTGCTGTTAATCAGAATGGCGCCAGTTCGAATCCGTACCTATAAATATTTCTTTACTGTTTTTCTTTTTTTTTTTCGTCAGATGCTCACGTGGGCAGGACTGTATTTGCCACAACCTGTTTTTTCACATGCAAAATTACTGCTTTTTCACGAGTCACTAAGCCACACTTTTAGTAATATTTATATTTGCATTGAAAATACGTACAACCAAAAGGTGAGCCGATGACCAAATTATCACAGCGTTGTATTTAACGAGGTTTTGTTACTGATGTCTTCAAATTACATGCCTTCTCTTGTGCGCTTACTTTTTTCCGTTTACTTTTTCCGGTTCTTCTTCATAATGTTCTTTCTATGAAATTTTTAAAGAGCGAAATGCCTTATGAAACGATTTGAAGCACAGTGCGGAGTTCCGCACGGGTCGTCTAGTTAATTGTTATTGTGTAAGAGGTTATTGTTCAACTTTTTCAAACTGCGGCCCGCCAGGTGATCAGTGACCAGAATTCTGGCCCGTGGGCTCTTTGCAGTTGGACAGCCCTGGTCTAGTGGTATGATTCTCCCTTTGGGTGTGAGAGGTCCGGGTTCAAATCCCGGCCGAGCCCTGTTCCTTTTTCTTCAAAGACTAATTTTCCTTAAAACATTTAAATATGGATTGCTTTTTGAGTTTAAATTTTTAAAGCTAATATGTCGCTCAATCTCACCTCTCTCTCTCTCTCTCTCTTTCACCACTTCATTGTATTCTTGAGATCAAACAAGACACGGAAGTTCAACTCTATAGCACTAAAGAGCTACAAGTTTTTTTGTAACCTGTGTTCCCACATCATCACACGTGGAGTCGACAGTTTGGGTAATATATTTTTTAAAACTTACCAGAAATCATAGTCTGAAGACTTGAAGACGACTATTTGCAAAATGATGTTGTCTGAACTGAATCCAACTTTACTGCTCTTTTTATATTCAATTCCTCTCTTCGGGTTATAAAAAAGGAAGATAGTTTTCATGGTTCACGCAGTTTTGCCAGTGATTTAGGGAAATGCAAAACAATTTTCCAAACCTGGAGCTTTGCAGAATGAAACCTAAAGCACCGATACAATCAAAAGTGATCGAAACCAAAGTCACCATAACCATAATCACTAGGTTTGTTAGCGAGGAGTAGGGAGGATAAACCTCAGAAGAAACGTTTGGTTTGAACCACAGTTTCAGGAATGATATGTTGAGAATCTGAGGTTGACGCTGCATGTTGCTTGGAGCCTGTTCAGCAGATTCGTGATTCTGAAATTTTGGTCTCACTGTAGTAAATAATACTGACTCTAAATAGTACTCACTGTAGTAGTAGTAGTAGTATTTGTTTTCAGACGAATTTGCCATTGCGTGATGTGTGTGTGTGCTTTGTTGGGTCATAGAAAACAATACTAGAGCTCGAAGCTCGTAATGGCAGCTATTTTATACATACTGTTGATTTTATATGTCTGTTCAAAGTATCTCTAACATGAACAAGACAAGAAACTCTAGTAAAAAATGCTGTAAAAATATCCGTAAAACGAGTGAAACAGTATTTGTCTTTAAACGAAATGAACCTTTAATAGCACAATTTTTATTTCACAATCACCGTAGGATATTTTGTGCTATCTATAGTGTCGTCTAAAATTCGAAGGGCAAGAGAGAAGGGCATTTTGTGAAGCAAGCAGATTTTTTTATTAATTACGAGAATTAAGACAAAGAGACACTCAATACTTTTACTGCTCTAAAAAAGAAAAACGAAAATGGTAAGTAATTTAAGTCAGTTTCTTTGTTTCCAAATTGTGATATTTATTTCCTTTGACCAGTTATTAATTTTTAAACGAAATGCGAGTATACGATTGTGATGATTTATGGGTATGAGCTATATTTTTATTTAAAAATAATATCAAACAGCCCGGTAGAAAATATTTACATGGTATTTTTTTCTTTCGTGAATATGCTTAAATTATCTAGAGAGCAAACAGCCTGTGTTGCTTTTCATTCGACTCGAAATGCTGCAGGTGTTGATTAAATATTGCGTTGCTGGAGTAAATATTATTGTTTTTGTCGGCCCGGTGGTCTAGTGGTATGATTCTCGCTTTGGGTGTGAGAGGTCCCGGGTTCAAATCCCGGCCGAGCCCCGTTGCTTTTTGAATCTCAACTGACTTAAATTTATTAATCATTTTGTGCGTAAATTACTCTCTAAATTAAATAGTAGGCGTTGTTACTTCATTCAGTTTTCTAGTTTTTAAGAAGTTCCTGCTTTTTCATTAAATTCTTTACATCAAGTAAGGAACTTGGTTTAACTTTATAGAACTAGAGAACTATTTTTATTTGTTTCACCAATCCAAGCACATGGAAAATATACTTTAGATTATTTCGGGAAATATACTTCAACAGTTAGTCACCGTTCTTTAAAAAAAAAAAAAAAAAACATATGCTAAATACCCAAGCTTTGCTTTAAATTCATGAGTGGAACCGCACCATATTGCGGACACTCCCTGGTGAGCTAAATTTACTTTATCCACCAGTTTGTTGGCGCTTTCACTTTCAGTTAGATGACATCTCCCTCCAGCTTGACTGTTCACTATACCTGACTGATAGGTACTAACAAAAACGAAACTGCAGTCTTCTAAATGTGACAACCGGGCGGTCTGTGTTATTGCATGTAGTTTTTTCTGCTTTCTCGTCCTGACTTAGGGACGATAAAGCTTGACCACGGAGAGATGTCGAATGACCTTGAAGCGATAACATCGTTTGTAATAGGTTGTTTGACACTTTTTTCTAATAGATAGGATCAGCGAGAACGCGCCTCTTGCTGTTCGGCACTTTCTGGCTGATTCTACCTATTACAAATGATGTTTCCGCTTCAAGTTGATCACTCATCTCTCCGTGGTCAAGCTGTAACTTACTGCTGAATGATTGGTCACATTTTCCTGGCTACTTAAGTTACAGTATTCAGCCAGTTTTACTCTGATCCGTCAATCGACAAAACTGCGTTTCGCAAAGTGTCAACAAGCAAAAAGACCTAATCAACCAAATTATGCAGTTTTTAGGTGAAATATATATTTCATTGGTTCGATTTTTCAAGTAGTCAGTTTGCAGAGTACGATGTCATTGGACAGTATAGAAAGTGTAAATTTCAGTATAGAAGCAGGAACGGTACGGATATAAGGTGGGGGAGAAAGAGACGATGCCTCTCGCCTCTGGGACTCCTGCGGCAATTTTTCAATATTGAAGTTTTAAAAACGCAGTTTTAGACGATCTCGACTATACCAAAGGTAATGAGGCGGGAACACAGGGGCTCCTTTGGAAATGTTTCAGAATTTAAGTCCAAAAATACAATAGTAGGTAATTTTTGACGACGTCAGGGTGAGAAATGGGGGTGGGAACTTTTTCTCGGAAACTTTTCGCAGTTGAAGTTAAAAGACCACAATTTTATTCTTTATTTTTTTGTTATTATTTTTATTATTATTTTAGGTGGGGGAGAGGTTCGACTGTCTTCCTCCTCACATTTTTCGAAATTGAAATCTTAAGAACACAAATAAAGACTATCTTCGATGATGTTTGAAAAGTATGGAATTCATCGACGTTCCCTCAGTAATTTTTCTGAACTGAAGTTCAAAGAACGGAATTTCAGGTGGCGAAGGAACTTTCGGAAACTAGGTCTTGTGAAGTAAGAAATAACAACGTCAGAAAGCACAAATTGCAGATTACTGCAGACACGTGTTTCGGCGTTACGAGGAACGTCTTTTTCAATGCAAAAAGTAATAAGCTTTTCATCCATAAGCTCATTACTTTTTGCACTGAAAAAGGCGTTCCTTGTAAAGCTGAAACACGTGTCTGCAGTAACCTGCAATTTGTGCTTTCTGACGATGTTATTTCGAGCTTTACTTTTCAGCACAAAGGTATTCATTTATCTTATGTATAGTGTACTCTCGTCGAATTCTCATTCAATGTTTTAATCCGCAGCTGCAGAAGCATTCCGAATTACTATCTTTGTTGAGCAAAATGGTTCTCACATCAGTAGTTTCCACCTTGAGTTTAAGCTGCTCTTCCGACCGAACAATTGCCATGTCTGACACTTCACATGAGTGTTTTTGATATGCGTAACTGATAATTGAGAATAAGAAAGCGTTATTAATTAATTAATTTATTTATTTGTTGGCGTGGATGATTAGAAAGATTCACGGTGTAAATATTTATGAAGAAAGTTTCTGCTAGTAGATAATTCAATTTTATGTAGTATGTAGCTTCAATGTCCATTATTCAAAATGATAAGTCCACTGTTAAAATCTTTTCGACAATTGGTTAACTTGCGGGACATTTACATAAATATTCTAGCTGATTCTTACTGCGGAATGCTCTGCCTTTCTTGTTCTTGGAACCGCTTTCAACAACAGGTTTAATCAAGCGAAATCGATCGCATCTGCATTCTTTCATTAGTTGACTGGGGAAAAATTCATGCAAATGAAGAGTGAAAATTTCAAAACATAAGTAGCCAAACTCTTAATCAGAAAACGTAAAAATGGAAACATTTATAGGGTGTCCCGAAAAAGACTGTGTGTTTTCAAAATAAATTTTAACTGTCAAATGAACTAAAAATTTAAAAAAAATTATTTAAAATTTTTTTTAACAGATGGCGCTTTTGACAGTAAGCCCGTAAATCAAAAAGGAAGAATTGAAATCCACCGAATGTTTCTCTGAATGTGACATGTGATTGTAGCAAGATGGTAGACATTTTGAAAATTTTGTTGCGTAATTTTGATCACTAAAAACTTTATTTTTTAAGGTGTGATGTAATTTTCTACCTTTCTTTCATTTAAAAGATCGCTATCTGCAGCGCCATCTATTGGAAAATTCTTTAACTAAAATTTAAACTGTGGGTGGAAAAACTTACAGCCTACCTGAATTTTTTGCATTAACTATTTTTTTAAATCATTAACCGTTTTCCTGTCAGACATTTTTGAAAACAATCAGTCTATTTCAGGACACCTTGTACTTGTGACTCGGAGTAAAAAGTAGTTTGTAGTATTAAAAAACACAAAGTTAAGGTTGCACGAATTATCTACTGATTGTAAGCACGTGTTTCTGGGTTTGAAGGAAGCCATTTCTTAACGCAAAAAAGGTAAAGTCATCCGAGAATAACAACGAGGTGGGACAACAGAGAGTTTTTTTTTCTTTAGAGGACTAGAAATAAAAAGCTCACATTTTTGCATTGAAAAAGGGGTCTTTGATACTTTGAAACACATTAATGCAATGAGTTTCTTATTTGTGCATTTTAAAAACAGTTTCTTGCAGTTATTTGGTTTCTTTAATGCATTTATGTTCATTTCGGAAACAGAAATCTTATTTTCTTCTATTTCTTCCTTCAAAAGTGGAGAAATGTTGAAGGGGAAGTAAATCACTGGTGCTTTTGACCTTAACAGCTATCACTAGCAATCAATGTAGCTATGTTCATTTAATAAACAAAAATCTTATTTTCTTCTATTTGTTCCTTCAAAAGAGGAGAAATGTTGGAGGAAGTAAATCACTGGTGCCTGACCTCGCTAGCACAGCCAGAATTGAAAAAAAAAAAAAAAAAAAACGGAGGGGAGGGGGCAGAGATTATTAACTGAACTTTTACAAAACCTGCTAGCGTCTAACAATGTCTTCTGGGTTAGTCCTGGTACCGTTGGATACATCCTGTCTCGCCCTTCTAAACCTTAAGGTACCGGAGATAAGGTGCAGGATGTCCATGCCTGGGTATGTCCGGGGAACATCTTCACCCCTTAATGTCCTGAGGGGTGAAAGCATTACAAACCAATAAATTCTCACCTGCTGGTGCAAGTGACGAATAGAGAGAGTGAACGAAGCGAACAGAGGACGGCATCCCTTAGTATATATGAATTACTGTACTAGGACTGACAATTATGCTAAAACCAAGGGCTATGGGGAGATAGACACCCCCACCCCACCCTATCTCCAACTGCGCCACTGCCTTATTTATTTCTTAAGATGATACGGTAAGACAGCATTGTCCCATTTAAAAGGCAATAAAAAGAAAAAAGAAAACTCTCGACTTACACGTGCTGCAAGTTGTAAATGTTTTATGACCATTTTTTTTCTCCTTTTGTCATACCTATGATATTTTTTTTTTCTTAATACAGCCCCTTAATGCTGCTCCTTGATTAGAATGTTACTTCCATTAGGAGTGTTTTGTCCCAATATTCTGATGACAGAAAATGTTTTATTTTTGATGCTAACACAGCTAAATTGGTTGCTTTAGAGGAGCAAAATGTTGTTTAATTGCTGCAGAAAATCAAGATTTTTTTAAAATTGAGATTTTGGAAATGGGAATTTGAACTCTCAAGCATAAACTAAAACTTCTCCTTTATCAGCTCGCGAAAGGTAAGATACGCAGCTCACATAAAAGTACTTCCTCTCTTCTCCTTCGTATTTATTGAGTCACGTTTATGGGGCTTTGTTTAATCATCTTACTTAGAAACAACCGTTTGCAAAATCCTTTTCGTTGCAAACAAAGTATTATTACATTTCGTGCGGCTCGGTGGTCTAGGGGTATGATTCTCGCTTCGGGTGCGAGAGGTCCCGGGTTCAATTCCCGGTCGATCCCCAGGTTGTTGTTTTATTACTGATTCCTTTTGTTATTTCGGTTACAAGTTAATTCATCAGAAATGCAATTTACATAGTAAATTTCAATTCACATTGGAGCACAACTAAAAATAATAGTTTTTAAATCCATATTATTATTTTTGTCCCTGATTCAATTCTTGGTCGAGCCCAGGTGATTGTTATTTTACTAATTCCTTTTGTTATTTCAGTTGCAAAGTTAATTCATCAGAAATTCAAGTTACAGAGTAAATTTACATTTATGTTGGAACGACTAAAAAGAATAGTTTTTAAATCCATACTTATGGTGGGGTCAGGTGGTTGAAAAAAATTTCACAGCTGGCTACCAGTACTCTCTTTTGGATTCAGATAGTACGTTGGTAGACAAATCCAAAGAGCCCGGGACACAAATTT
The DNA here is from genome assembly GCF_026930045.1 of Uloborus diversus. Classification (NCBI taxonomy): domain Eukaryota; kingdom Metazoa; phylum Arthropoda; class Arachnida; order Araneae; family Uloboridae; genus Uloborus; species Uloborus diversus. The sequence goes on along the minus strand of NC_072740.1, from coordinate 8,721,137 downwards.
TTCTGGCCCTCTAGCAGCGTTGATTACGTCATCAATATAGTCGCCAAGTTTCGTGATGCGAGTCTACATATTAATCTGTAACTCGAATTTGTATTTGGATATTAACATATATTATTAGTGATTCTTAATCAGGAGAAAGTGTGCTTTCTAACGGTATATTTTTCATAATCCTTCATGTTTAAAAAACTAGAATTATTTTAAAGTGTTTTAAGAATATTTGTTCTTTATTTTTATTTTTTCAGACAATTTGCAAAACAACTTGGAATTTGTGTATATGTAACTGAAAACGTGTATTTTACTTTTTGTTCATCAAAAAATTACCTTCCAAATGGTATATATAACTTTTATTATATTGCAAACAGTTGCCGTTCACAAAAACGAAATAGCAAAGCACATAAAGTCAATATGACAACAATGAAATTAATGCTGGTTTTAAGAAAAAATAGAGCAACTTCAATAATGGTTACGTAACAAATGTAATGTTTGTGATGTAATTATTGTGTATATGTAAATAAATTCTAGCTTATTTAGGGGTAATTTGCAGGATTGATTTCAAACAGTTGGTCCACGAATAAGAAACAAAAGAATGTACACTATTACCCAAAATCAACAATACATTGTCAAAGACAGAAATGTAAGACATCCAAATAAAACAGTATCTTGCTGATATTATGCAATAATAACAAGAAGTCAAAGCAACGTATAAGGCAGAAATCAGCAGAAAAACTGTGTACACTTGTTATAATGAATGCTTTTCAACGCTAAAGATGTGAGCTTATGGAAGAAAAGACATCCGACAAACTTTTGTCGAAGGGGGTTCCTTGTTCCCTTGAAACATATGTATACGGTTTTCCTATGAATTTCTGCCTTTATACGCTGTTTTATATTCTTTTATTTTTCAAGCACTGAAGTATTTGTTCAATTTTTATATGCAATAATAACTAAATGATTTGTTAAAATTTTCTTGAATCATCAATCGCTTTCGGAACAATGGCCTAACATAGATAAAGTTTCGTCCATCGTATGCCCATTTTAATACATTTACAAGGTGTGCATCGCTTGCGGCTCAGATACAGGAGATAAGTTGCATAAAGTGTTTCGAGAGCTCAGGAATTCTTGTCCACACAGGTTGGAATGAACCTTCCGAAGTTAGTCTCCATTCTCAGTTGGTTGGCGAAAGTATTGTATAATGAGAATCGAGACTGTTGTTCCAAATTCTTGCTTGGAGGTGTTTGGTATGTTGTATCAACGTATATGCAGTGGAAGGAATATTTTCGCAACTGTCCAGGCGTGTGTTTTCACCTTAGAGCAGGATGGGAATAAGACGGTGTGATAAATGGAAGGAGCTAGTACAATCATTCGCTAAGCAAAAACTTGTGAAAACACCTCAAGTCACGTGACTCAACAACGACTGATGACAGTTTCATTTCACTGGCAGTGACTTATCTGCAATAAGAGGTCCAAAGCTTCTTTGTTTCATTCTTTCAATTATAAATGAACCTAAGAATATAACTAAACACATTAATTACTTTGCCAGAATTCTTACTCAAATTAAACAATAATAATCTGCATTTAATGTAATTTTAATTAAAAAATTGGGCCAAAGAATGTTAACTAAAATTAATTCCACACGACAAGCATCAAAACTTCTTTATGTACTCAGAAACATCTAAAATTCACTCCCTGCAAATACTGTTATTAGATTTTCCCCAAGCCAACATGTGAAAAATAAAAATAAAAAGAGTGAATTATGAAAGAAGCAAAATAATCGATTCCACTTACAGTTGCACTATTTTAATGCGCCGGGAATCCCAATCCTCTGTAATAAAAGCGAGAAATATTTTACCCCTTCTCCCTTTCCCTATATTAGTCAGATAACCCTACTCTCAACAGCAACAGCAAAAAAAAAAAAAAAAAAGCAAAGCTATAAACAAGAACTAATGAGTCTTTTTGCGCAGAGCTGCGATTCCTCGACTTGTTTACATTATCAACTTGCTTAATAAGCGTCCGAAATCATTCGAAACAATCACGTGGTAGCTGCGAATCATACATCCCCTGAAGGCGGCCGAAATCAAGTTCTCGTTGAATCTGCATCCCCCAAGAATTGAGACCCACAATGAAGACTATTAAATTTACCCCCTGAAACAGATTCAATAAAATTCGATGCAAAATTTATCGGAAAACAACTAAAACTAGTTCTACTTGAATGTAAAATACAGAATTTTTCAAGGATGGGGGCGAGGAAAATTGAACCTAGTAAACTGAAGTTTCAGTAGCTACATATGCGTCATGACTCTCAGGCCCATTTTTCAAATTTTACACTTGGGGGTTAAAGGGCATATAATCAATGCATAGTATTCCTACTAACAGAAAAAACTTCATTTAAATAGAAACAAAAATTTTTTAAATCCAGGATGGGGCGCCCCTTCTAGATGGTACCCCTGTAAAAAAACTCGGATGTTGTAAAAGTCGAGGGCGTCTCCCCCCCCCCGCCCCCAAGGCGATGGCGCACCCTCTCAAATGTTACGGAGCATCTGCCTTGGAAAAGAGCCCGCGAACCCTCCCCCCCCCCTCCAAAAATTGAGATAAAGTCTCAAAAACCACTCCTAAAAATTTCAGTGGTGCAGGCTAAAAGTTCAGCCCTACATCCCTCCCTTCTAAGGATTGAAACTCTTTATTTAAAAAGAGACTAAAACCTACCAAATTGAACCCCATAAACCGGTCCATCCAAGATGAAGCTTAGGGGAGGGGGACGAAGGGTATGTACCCAGTGCAAAATTAAACAAAAAACTACAAAAAGCACGTTCCCGTACATTAAAAATCATCAATTTTTAAAGCCGGGGAGGCGATTGACCCCTGTGTTCAATCGTCTCCATATCGGGCCTGCCCTAAAAATTGCAGTGACAGAAGTGCGCATCATGACACTGAGGCCCGTTATTTCAAATTTTCAGGGGAGGGGGGGGTGGATAAAAGAATTTATGTACTCAGTGCCTATTATACAAATTAATAATAAAACCTACGCCCACATATATGTCAGAACAATTATTTCGAAAGCCCGGGAAGGGGGGCGGGAATTGCCCCTTCTTGACCCCCTAAATTACAAACTTGATGGTACCCCTTCCCATCGTGCGTAACCCTACAGAAACAATTCGAGAAGTCGACTGTTCTAGTAGTCAGAGTTGCCCACTCCCCGACCCCTCAAGAGCGATGGCGCACCCTCTCAAATATTATGGAGCAACTCCTAGGACAAGAGCTCCCCCCCCCCCAATGAGATTTAAAAGACGCTCTCAGCCCCCTCCCCCCTTAAAATTTTATTGACCTTGTGTGCGCCATGGACACCCTTAGCGGGCATCCCTGTAAAAGTTAACTTGATTCTGGAACTCAGGAAGTCTAGATACTAATCGAGAACTCGATTCAAGCATCTCGAGATCTCGAATTAAAACATCTCGAGATCTCGATTTAAAACATCTCGAGATCTCAATTTAAAACATCTCGAGATGTCGATTTAAGACATCTCGAGATCTCGATTCAAAAGATCTCGAGAAGTCAATTGCTCGAGTACTCGATTCAAAAGATCTCGAGAAGTCAATTGCTCGAGTACTCGATTCAAAAGATCTCGAGAAGTCAATCGCTCAGTGCTCGATTCCAAAGATCTCGAGAAGTCACTCGCTTGAATACTCGATTTCGAAGATCTTGAGAAGTCAATCGCTCGCGTTCTCGATTTCAAAAGATCTCGATTATCAATCGCTCGAGTTCTCGAATTAAAAAGATCTCGATTATCAGAAGTACTCGATTCCCGAGATCTCGATTATCAAAAGATCTCGATTATGCCTATCACTAGTGGAAGTCAGTCTCTTCCTGTGTCAGTAAAACCAGTCGATACCAGGTCATTCCTCAAACGCTAGTTGATTGCTAAGAAATTGTTCCAGAAGTTTCAAGTAACGTTCAGTAGAACATTGGATCGGTTTTGAAAACTGCGATGTTTTGCCGTAGGACTGTGTTGTAATCAGCGGGATTCTAGTACCAAAAACAAACATTCTGCAATGGAACACATTATTTCACTTTCTACGCTAGCCTCTTTTCACTATCCAACAGTCGTACTGATCACTTCATACTTCGTAGCACATTTTAAAGGCGATTGATGGGTCATTTTGTTAACAGTGCCATCTGCTGACGAATTTTGTAACTAAATTTTCTAAACTTTTTCCACGGTTTTTACAGTTTTTGTACAGTTTACCACATAATTCTATCGATCTTTGTTGTAAGATGTTTAATTTTGAAATTAGGGCTTATTAGCTGCTCACCCTGTATATTCTTTGTTTTATTTATATAGATTACATCACTATGGAAATATTACCGTATAAGGATTAGCAGTATGACTTAAATCAAAGGGTGTTTGAGGTTTGACTCGCTTCTGCTCTGGTCAAATTTATAATATGAAGTGTGTTACATCTCAACTCTAGAAGTAATCATAGATCTTTAAAAGAGATAAATAGGCCTTTCTCCTACAGCGCAGCGTATTTCGCCCGGAGAAAGTGGGGTCATCATGATTCTTCCGAGAATCACGTGATCAAGGGACATCGTGTCTCCCTCTTCTCGGGCAGCAGTGATGTAACAATGCGAAGCGTCGTTAAAAGTCTAGGATTGTCTGAAGATTTTCATTATACTTATGTGAGAAATCTCTATATGTGTGAATCTGAGATTTTCTAGCGAAAGAGGGTTTGATGAATTTTATTAAAAAATAAAGACATAGTGAGTAACAGAAATCTTTCTTTCTGCGAAAGGCAAAAAAAGTCCCCCTGCAGAGTTGAAATTAAGAATATTTTAAGCAATTTACTGTAGATGCCGAGCATTATATTAAATCACTAAAAACAAGCGATGGAAAATTAATTAAAGTATGTCCGCGAAAAACTGAATTTTTCGGTTTTTCTAATTTCTATGAAAAGTGTGCTGGGAACATATGAAAAGTATATAGATGCCCGAATTCCAGTTCTAAACTGCGTAATGACTTATAAGCTTACTCAGGATCACCTGGAAACTTTTTTCAGTGCAATCAGGTTATGAGGGGGAATTCTACAATAATCGTCGGACAATTTCGAAGTGCGAAAAAAGGATTCTTCATTCATACGGAAATTAAAGAGTCCAGTTCTTCAAATTGCCTGATTTTGACAACCTTCAAATGCTAAGATTAAATTTGAAGCGTAACAAAAATGCTTTGAAAGAAAGCCTTTTCTTCCGATTCTTTTGACGACGATTTGGAAAATTCAGAAATCATCTCAATTAACATGAAGCAGTTAATTAATGATGTTTCTGACTACGCTGGATTTTTTGTCCGGCAATTGCACTCTGTTGTGAACTGCGACGACTGCAACGCAGTCTTAACTACAACAAATCAAAAATAGACCTAATAAAATTTAAGAATTTTGGGACACATTCATGTATGATAACTTATTGCAAGATTGCAGCCATTGAAATATGTACATTTGTGAAGAACAACTGAGCGAAAATGTGAAAAAGTTTTGGGAGTAAAACACAAAAATATAATGTTACTCATGAGACCACAAGAGTTATGAGAAAAATTTCAAATTCCGTTTTTCTAAGTTTAAATAAGCATATGTTGGAAACAGAAACAGCAGATTTTCTCGTTAAAAAGTTTATAAAATTAATCGTTACTAAATATTTAAGCGTAAGAATGTATCGCGCAGTCAATTCAAACAATGAAAATAATTCACAAAGACCAATAAGTAGAAAAGTAACAAAATTAATATTGTTAAGGGACAATAATCACTAGTTTTCTTCACCCTCGAGTTTAAATTGTCAAAATTATCATATTCTGTGGACGAAAAAAAAGAAGAAAAAAAATTGGAGAGGGGGCGGAAGTCAAATGACCATTCATGCTGTTTATAATTGCAAATGAATTTACTTTCTGAGCATTAAAAAAAAAAAAAGCACTGAAGTTGCTTAAAAATTAGGAACAAACCAAAGTTATTGGTACCCTATATTAGCCAATAATATAGGGTTGGTGCGAAACGCATGCGAATATTAGAATATTATTTAATTGAGTTGATATTCGATACTATTTACATTTGTATTTCTAATTGGTTTATGGTTTTAGATAGGGTTTTATGTTAAATTGTTGCACTGGCTTGAAAAGCTGTGGGAAAAAGCACGCATTGAAACTATTTATCTGTATTTGAAAAATTTGATTGAATTAAAAGAAAATTTATAAGGTCAATTTTTGTTTAAGATTTTTGAAGACGTCCATTTTTACTCAGTATTTAAAGCACTTGAAAAACTTTAAATAGCTTGTGCGCCTGCTTCAAAAGTTATGATTGGGAAAATATCTAATGAACCATTCCATGAAAAAGCTGTCATTTTGTCCCGCATTTCATTAAAAAGTGATAACTTAAAAAGGTTACAAAGAACATTTTTTGCAAAAGTACAACAAATACATTTGCGATATCTTAATGAAAAAAAAAAGTTACCTTTTTTAATTATTACTTTTAGTGAAAAATATGAGGTGTTACGTGAGGGACAGAGTGTTCCCTTTTTCTTTAATATTGGGTAAAATGCTTTAATTTAACCCATGCTTAAAGGGGGGTTTAACCCTTAAAGCATTTAACCCATGGGTTAAATGCTTTAATTTCCCTTAATTGTGCAAATGATCGCGGCGCAAAGTAATTCTCTTCGATAAGGGAAACAGTTTCTTGTGAGGGGTGTCCCTTGATCACGTGATGTCCAACGGGGGATGTTGACGCGCGCTCTGAGGAGAAAAGTGGGGAGAAGGCACATCTATTTTAAGATCTATGGAAGTAATGCGGATGTGGCGCCATCGCAGTTGTTAAAAGGCTCGCACATTTTGCTTCGGCAGAGTCATTACCTGAACACTCAGGTGCAGGTGCACCGAGATTTGTTTACACATTATGTTTAGTTACATAATAAAAGTGTTCTACCTACGTTTTATCAATTTACCTTTTTAAAAATACAGTCCACTATTAATTCAACCAGTGAACCTTACCAAAGTGTAACACGAACTAGCATATTCAAGGATACTTCTTTTATCTTCCAGTTTTAAAATCGCTTAAGTAACGTACAAGTTTTGGTTCCCTTTAATCTATAGAGGCGATGGAAACTCCATGTATTGTGAATTCGTGTACAAACGCCTGTCCAGATGCGAGACGGGCGGATACATAAGCTGAGGCCACATCGACTGCGAAATTTAATCGCGTCGATCTACGAAATGGCAATGGATGTGCTTTGAATTGAGGCATCAGATGGTCATCCGATCTATATCTATATATATAAAAATCTCGTGTCACGATGTTTGTTCGGGGTAAACTCCGAAACTACTCAACCGATTTTTATCAAATTTCATACCTATGCGTCATTTGGTCCAACTTAAAAGATAGGATAGTTTTTATAATTTTTTATTGCAAATTAAGTATTAATTATACAATAATAGTGTGAATTAATTGTTTAGTTCTAAAAATTTTTAATAGATGGCGGTGTAAGTTAATTGATATAACTCTAACATCGTTTGACTTACTGCTAAAAACAATATGCTAAAAAAACCCGAATCGTTGCTTATCATTTTTGTAGAGCGTTTCGGGATTTTACAGCTTTTTATTCACTTCCTGAGAAAATCAACTATATTTATCAAAAAGGTTTCTGAATTGCTAGAAATTGCAGATTTCACACTATTGTGAAAAATATTTTTCTCCACCAGTATCAAGATTAACTGAATGTTTTTAATAGGTGTATCGGTTTCAGATTGATCACGGTTCGTCCAGATCGTCTCAACTCCCAATGAGAGCGAAAAGATGTCTGGATCACGGAGTCTTTAAAAGAACTGCTGACGTGTTACCGTTGAGCTATTTGCGCAAGAGTTTGTATTAGCGTTGGCAATGATTGCATTAATGCTTTGGGAATTTAAGTGGAAAACCAAGACGGTTCCAGACTTTTACATTAAACCTACGTTAGGCTTCTCTAAATATGCCGGAATCATAACTGGCTTTAACCAAGAAGACTACTGATTTCTTCGAAAATATTCCAGGATAATTTCTGGAAGGTTACCAAATTTAAGCGGAAAACATTGATTCCCCCCCCCCCCCCCAAGAAACTTTTAATATCTTTAATTCTTGTAAAAATACGTTCGCAACAGAAAATTTCAGTTACAATTGCATCGTAAGGCATTGCTGCTACCTTTTTTAGATGGTAGACGAACAGCACATTCAGCTTAAAAGTTGCCTTTTAGATATTCATAACAAACCAAATGCAATGTGTAACATTAAAGAATAAACGCGGAATTGCTGCAGTGTTGGAAAAGAGATTGCATTATAATTTGGGATAAATGTACTATGGTTCATAAGTAAAAGCATGCATTCGAAGCACATCATAGGATTATGCAAGATTTGAAAGGCAACGATATACTTTTAGGTGGTATTGTCTAAATACTGTCTGGGGACTTCCGGCAGACAATACCAGTTGTTCCGATGAATCCAACGGATGTTTAAAACAATCGTTTTGATAGCCTAATTTCGAGATGATATGGTTGACCATGAACATGCGAGTACAAACGCAAAATGATCTATTCGCACAAGAATTTTCTAATCAATTGCTGGGTGTTGGAAACGGTGAAATTGAAATGTATCAAAATACACAGTACATCAAATACCCTGACAATTTCCGCACTGCTGTTGAGACGAAAAGTGAACTAATTGAGAGTGTATTCTCGAATAAATTTAATTTATTTTATTGTGATTGCCTCTGTAATCGCGTTATTTTGGCGTAAACGTTGATGCAGACGCATTTAACTTTTAAATGCAACAGTTGTTGCCCGGTAATTTGAAAAAAAAAATAATTAAATCGATACAATTGCTGATTAGAACGCATCATTAAAGTTTCCAACTAAATTTTAAATTCTCTGTATATACCAGGAATGACACTACACAATCCTCAGTTGAAAATTTATTCACCAATTATTACATTCCTTCTCCATAATTTAAACCCAGCCAGGTTTTCACAATTATACACGTATAGTTATCAAAAGTTTCACCGGAAATGCTCTTGAAGCAGCAATTTTGACGGGAAAGTTTAAAGGAGGAATCATCCTGCTGCCATGCATTCCATTAATATCATCAGAATATCCAACACAACATAGAAGGCTTCATATTCCGCTTCGCTTTGCCTTCGCGATAACCATTAATAGATCTCAAGGCCAAACAATAATGTCGATTTGGACAAGGAAAGTATGTGTTTCTCCCATGGGCAATTACATGTAACGTGCTCAGGTGTGGAAAAACCATCAAATCTGTTCGTGTTAGCAAAAGACAGATTAACCAAAAGTAATGTGAACAAATGAGTACAAAGATAATTTTCAATTTTAATAATTTAAAATAATCGAAAAAATAGTTCGAAATCAATGTTATCCACCTTATTTTTAAAATTCCACTTTTATAGTGGAATTTTATGACTTTTGTGAGAAGTCATTGATTAAAAACTATAGTTAAAGCTGAGATGAATAAAATGTGCATACAAGAACTGTATATTGGTTAATGCTTAATTTCAACATTATGATACTTTACCTACCACTTTCAAGTTATTTTGCACCATTTGACGAAGTAAGTACACAGCAAAAAATTTCCGAAACGTTTCTGAGTATTTCCGTGTAACGTTTCAGGATTTCAGTGGTTTTTATCAACTTATCGGAAAAATCAAGTAACATCGTCAAAACGTTCTCTGAATTGCTACACATTGCACGTATGCAGTTCCTCACTGTTGTGAAAAATATTTTTAGCTGCCAGTTCAAAGATTAACTGAACGTATTAATAAAGTGTATCGGCTTCCGTTCGACTGCAGAATGTATATTCGTCCATGCTAGTCAGCTCACAAAGAGAGCGAATGAGTATGAACTACTTGATTTGCAAGAATTGCAAGCGCGTAAAATTCGTGGTACATATTTGCAAATCTGGGTTTGCTTTGGCCATGTTTGCGAAGCTGCTTATGGAGTTTTCTTAACAAATCATAAAGGTGCCAAACTATTATATGATACCTACCTAAGTTTACTCTTAAGGCCATGTTTGCAATACTTCTTATGGAATTTTCTAATTAAATCAGAAAAGTGCCAACCTGTTACGTTATACCTACTTAAGTTTTATCTAATGTTCGGGAAACACGACTGGTTACAAGTGGGAAGATTTCTGAATTTTTCAGGAGGCTTCAAGGAGAATTTAAGAAATGTTACTGAATTTAATCGGAAAACGTTTCTGATTTTTGTAAGGTATCTTACTGGTAGAAATTGGTCACATCAGCCGCCCATTATTTTCCAGGAACAATTCTGAATCGTTTTAACAGTGATACTCACTAAATTTAATAAACGTAAGTATAGAAAGTAATGCTTTTACTGTAGAAAATTTAGTTAGTACTTTAGTAATAATTAATTAGTTAGTAATTTAGTAGTCCTACTTCGGCCAAACCCGACCATTCTCAATTCCCTGTAATTTGAAATCGACTGAATATTTTCCAGCATTGTTAAAAATATTGATTTGATCGTATAAAAATAATGAGTAAAAATTTATTTTCTATTATCAGCCACAGCAACGCGTGGCTGGGTCAGCTAGTATATATATAGAAATCTCGTGTCACGATGTTTGTTCGGGGTAAACTCCGAAACTATTCAACCGATTTTTCTCAAATTTCATATCTATGTGTCATTTGGTCCAACTTAAAAGATAGGATAGTTTTTATAATTTTTTATTGCAAATTTCATATTAATTATGCAATAATAGTGTGAATTAATTGTTTAGTTCTGATTATTCTTAATAGATGGCGGTGTAAGTTAATTAATCGATGTAACTCTAACATCGTATGACTTACTGCTAAAAACACCATGATAAAAAAACTCAGAAATGTTGCTTGGAATTTCCATATAACGGTTCAGGATATTACAGGTTATTATTTACTTCCTGATAAAATCAACTATATTTTTCAAAACATTTCCTTGAATTGCTACAAATTGCAGATTTCACACCGTTGTGAAAAATATTTTTCTTTACCAGTATCAAGATTAACTAAACGTATTTAATAAGTGTATCGGTATAGGAGCGATTACGGTTCGTCCTGATTGACTCAACACCCAATAAGTGCGAAAAGATATTTGATCACGAAGCTTTGTCGGAGTTGCAGAGGAGTTAAATTTTAGATACTTGCTTGAGAGTCTGTCATCGTGTTGGCAATGCGTGCATTAATGCTTTGAGAGCTTTCTTAGAAAAGCAGGAAGGTTCCAGGCTATTATATTAAACCTGCGTTACGCTTCTCTGAAGGTGTCAGAATCATAACTGCCTTTAACTAAGAAGACTACTGAATTCTTCAAAAATATTCCAAGTTAATTTTAGGAAGGTTAATGAATTTAAACGGAAAACAATTATTTTCTTTATTTTGTTCCCCCAAGAGATTTTTAATATCATTAATTCTTGCAAAGATACGTTCGCAACAGAAAATTGCAGTGACAATTGCATCGTCAGGCATTGCTGATACTTTTTTTAGATGGTAGACGAACAGCAGATTCAGCTTTAAAGTTGCCTATTAGATATTTATAACAAACAAAGCGCAATGTGTAACATTAAAGGAAAAAAATCGTGGAATGGCTGTAGTGTTGCAAGCGAGTGAAATTAAATTTTGGGATAAGTGTACTATGGCTCATAAGTAAAAGCATTCATTCGAAACACATCATAGGATTGTGAGAGATTTGAACGGCAACGATAAACTTTAAGGTGAAATTGTCTGAATACTGTCTGGGGACTTCCGGCAGACATTACCAGTTATTCCGATGAAATCAACGCATGTTTAAAACAATCGTTTTTATTGCGTAATGTCGAGATAATGCGATTGGCCATGAAAATGCGAGTGTAAACGCAAAATAATCTAATCCCACAAGTATTTTCTAAGCAATTGCTGCGTATTGGAAACGGTGAAATTGAACTGTATCAAAATATAGAGTACAACAAATAGCCAGACAATTTCTACACTGCCGTTGAGACGAAAAGTGAACTAATTGAGAGTCTATTCCCAGATAAAATTAATTTTTTTTAAATCATAATTGCCTCTGTAATCGCGCTGGTTTTGTAGCAGCTTTGTTTTCGGTAAACATTCCCGAACAGACAGGAATATTTGTGGATCGTCAATTGCCGACTGTCAAATACATATCCCGATGCATGTCGCAAATTGTGTTTATTGGTCGCACAAAGTCATTGGGAGTTGACAATTTCTAATGCAGGTTTGACATAAGGAGAAACAGTATTCGTCAACTGTTTAAAACAATTTTGACGACATACTATCCAACACAATCATCAATTTTTAAGGAGAAACTATATAACTTTCACGTTTGAGGACGTATTTCATAATCCAGACTTTACACTAGAGATGAATATGAAGCTTTAGTTTTCACTGCAGGTTTTTGCTTTTCAATTTCAAATTTGCCACTTAGTTATTATGATATGCCGTCACTTGATAGTTGGGCCACCGACTTAGTTAACACTGATTTGCAACGTATAACAACAGAGCAATAACGCTGTCTTAGCTACAATTATTGCGAATAATGAGCCATTACTGAAGGCTGGAAAAAAAAAAGCTCCCGATTGATGCTGAACAAGCCTATACAGTTGTCGATGAAAACAAAGCAGTAAACATTCCAACTGAATTTTTTAATTCCCTGGATACACCAGGAATGCGACTACACGATTTCCGGTTGAAAATTGGCTCAACAATTTATTCTTTTTCGCGATTTAAACCCACCTAAATTACGCAACGGTACACGCATCTTCATCAAAAGTCAACAATTTTGACGGGAAAGTTTAAAGGAGAAATGTTTGTGTTGCCACGTATTCCATTAATAGCGTCATAATTTTCAAACACATTTCAAAGGCTTCAATTTTTGATTCGTTTAGCTTTTGCAAAGACCATAAATAGATCTCAAGAACAAACAATGTTTTCTTTCGGTTTGGACTTGAAACATAAATATTTCTCTCTGGGCAACCATATATCGCCTACTCACAAGTGGAAAGTTATCATACTTTTCGTATCAGCAAAAAACTGGTTAAGCAAGAACATCGTGCACAACGTAGTGCTTAGACAGTTTTCAGTTTTCAAATAATAGAAACAATAGTTCAAAGTCAATGTTATCTACTCCATTGAAAAATTTAATTTTTATATGTTTTTAATTTAGTTTGTGTATTTTGTAAAAAAGTTATTGAAGGTGAATAAAATGTAGTGTAAAAATTTTCGATACTTGCTTGCAGTTCTGGCTAAGTTTTGGCTATGTTTGTATTACTGCTTATAGAAGTCCCTTAATAAATCAGAAAGGTGCTAAACTTTTTTTTTTTTTTATCCCTTCCTAAGTTTAGCTTCAGACGAGAAGATCTTCGAATTTTTCAAGAGGCTTCCGAGATAATTTCAGGAAGGTTATTAACTTTTATCGGAACACTTTCCGGGTTTTGTCATGACATGTTACTGGCAGAAATTGGCCACATCAGCTGCCCATAATTTTTCAGGAACATTTATGAATCGTTTTTACATTGAAGCATGCCCATTATCAATCTCATATATTTTAAAATCGGCTATACTATTCTAAGCTCTATTAAAAATATTTATTTGACTATATCAAAATAATGAGTAAAAGTTCATTTTAATCCAAGTTTTTTGCCACAGCAACGCGTGGCTGGGTCAGCTAGTATATATATACATATATATATATATTTGTCTTTTAAGTGTTCCATTTTACAGTGAAAAATTGTCACTAGGAAATCTGCGTTCACGGATGACCATCTGATGCCTCAATTCAAAGCACATCCATTGCCATCTCGTAGAACGACGGGACGGTATTCAATTTCGCAGACGTTGTTGACTCAGCTTATGTATCCGCCCGTCTCACATCTGGACAATCGTTACACGAATTCAAAATTGAGTCTGCATTTAATAGTGTAAAGTCAGGAATCAAATTTTTTTCTTTTATAAATAAATTTACCATATGCAATTTAAAGGAGAGGACCCTGGACACCTGATTTTTTTTTTGTATTTTTTCCCGATATTATGTATTTTTTGATTCGAAACTCCCCAACTTGAGAGGTTACTCGTTGTACTCCAAAGAACGCCCATTTCTTCATAAAGGAGGGGGAATATGTATCTTTATAAAAGACGAAATCTCATCCTACCGCATCAATAATAACATCCCGGATTTTGAATCCCTCACCACTCGGGTTCACGTTAACAGTATTGATTTTGACATCATTAACTGTTATAGACCTCACGGGATAATCAGTCTGGAAACTCTCAATGAATTGAACAAATTAGTTGCTGGGAACTCCATCTTCACTGGAGACTTTAATGCCAAGAGCCGCACATTTGGGGATCGTCTCACGATCTCAAGTGGAAGAAAACTATCAAACTGGATTATTGAATCTAATCTAGTGTTATTAAATGATATAATTTCCACTAGAATCAACAAAGGCATTGACGATGGGATTTTAGACTTAACACTTATTCATAATACCTCCGCGACTAATTTCATATGGTCAAGGATTGAAGAATCAGGAACTAGTGACCACTACCCGGTTTTAATAAAAGGCAACATGAGCATCAACACCAACAAAAAAAAATTATGTAAATTGGATGGGATTATGTATCAAGAGACCTAATGCAAAAATTTGGAAATCAGAATTCAGCTCTTGTAGACAGTCAAGATGACTCCCCTTCCACAATCCAGAATTTGGATCTTGACTAAACAATTTCAACAACACGATCAAAAACGCTATTACCTCTGCTTCTAATACTGTCAATTACTGTACAAACTGTAAAAATGGGTGGTGGAACCTTCAATGCGCCAAAAAAAAAAAAAAAAAAAAAAGAAAGAAAGTGAGGGACAAATGCAGAAAACTTGCGAAAAGAACACAAAAACTGGAGGATTGGATCAATTTCAAAAAAGCCACAGCCATATTTTAAAAAATTGTTAAAAAATCTCAAAAGGAATTCTGGAAAAAATTCATTTCAACATTAATAGTCTAAAAAGTTTATACTTAAATTTCAGCAAAATTAAATACCTTACAACTAAAGATATCGTCAACAGCAACTTAATCATTGAAAACGAAGGCCACAAACTTATGAATGCTAAAGACTAAGCGGATCTTTTTATCACATATTTTTCAACTAGAAAAAAATGAAGATGACTCAATTGCTTGGGTAAATTCATCCCCTTCTTATAAGGTTCTTACTTTATCACATAACATTGGAACTGAAGAAATTATTGCTACCATTAGATCTTCAAAAAATAAATCACCTGGAACTGATGGAATTTCGTCAAGAACACTGAAGAATATACCAATTATATGCATCAAAAAGCTTGCCTCTATTTTCAATAGAAGTATTAAAGAAGGTATTGTCCCAGAAATTTGGAAAGATACTAAAATTATCCTAGTTAGAAAGCAAAATAAAGACCCGTAAAAAATTGCAAGTTGCAGACACATATTTTTAACCCAAAATACGCGTAAAATTCTTGAAAAGAGCATCCAAAACAGATTGAACATTTGGGCAAATGTTGAAATTTTTTTTCCAAACTCCTTTATGGTTTTATTAAAGAAAGAGGAGCCGATGAGTACCATTTCGATTTTTTTGTATATTAAGAGAAAACAGAAAAAAAGAAGACACATCTGCGTTTTATCTACAGACATCAAGGGAGCATTCGACAACATCTGGATTCCTCCGCTAATAAGAAAATTAATCACCTTAAGTCTCGACCCCCTTTATCATCCATTGGATTCAAAACTTCCTTCACAATAGAAAAATTTTTGTGTATTGGAAAGGAGTACAATCTACATGTAAATATACAAACTGCGGTCTGCCCCAGGGGACCATTCTTTCTCCCTTTTTATTTAATTGCTACTTCACGGACCTAGTTGATTACATTCCCGATGCTAATATATTTGGCTATGCCGAAGACTTCTCTTTTGTTGTCACTGGGAAAAATGAACAAGAGGCAGACCAAAAGCTCAACAACACGATGGAAAATCTGGAAAGTTGATTCAGAGAAAACAAATTACAAATTCAGTTGACAAAACCGTTATCATTGATTTCACTCCGTCAAACTCCAAAAACACTGATAAATTCTTCGTGCAAGGTTCTGAGATAAAATGGAGCCCCGACCACAAGATCCTAGGTATTGTTTACCAAAATAATTTAAAATGGAATGCTCACACTCTTTCTTTAGATTTTTTTTTTCAAAACCTCCAACATCATCAAATGGATTACCAAGAGAGTTAACAGCATCAGCACCAAAAATAGTATCCAAATCATTAAACAAACCGTTATTGCTCAATCTAACTATGGCAGCCACATCCAATTAAACAATACTAAGAAGAACTGCACAATAATTAACACTCTAGAGCACACAATTATCAGGAAAGCCTTGGGCGACAACACCTTTGCCCCTAATGATCTAATTAGAGAAATTACTCAAATGGACACTATCAAAATCAGATCCAAACAAAAAGCTGTCGTTTTTCATATAAAACAACATTTAAGAGGAATAAAAACTGCAGAAGCAAGTGGGACAATTGGAAAAACTGGAAAACTGACGAAGATGAAAAGGAAATTTACAAACATATAATTAATTTGATTAGAAACCTTAAAATCGAAGACAACTGGCTTTGTAAAGAAAACCCCAACTCGAAAAATAACAAATGTAAAATTAAATATAGTATCGACGACTTCATTTTTCAGACCTCTACAATCATAGAAGAAATAAAGCAGTCTTTCCACAAATTCAAGCACTCCAATAGAGATAAGGAGTTTTGGGCCACAGATGGCTCAAAGAAATCGAGAACAGCCTTCTCAATTGTTAACTTAAAAGAAAACATTCATCGAAAGTTACAAATTCTCTCCCCTTTTCATCTATTTTTACTGCTGAACTCACAGCAATCTGGTACTTCGCTAAATTTTCCCCAAAAAGAAACAAACCTGTTATTCCACTCACAGATTCACAGAGTGCAGTTAAGGCCCTCCGAAATGAAAATAAGCAAGATGATCTTCTAGTTAAAAATACCAGGACGCACCTAAAGAAAATGGCTGAAAATCAAGAGATCTCATTAATTTTGGTACCCGGACATAAGGAAATCTCAGACAACGAAATAGCAGATTCACTCACCAAAGAGGCAGAACAAAACGTCAATACACCTATGATCCCCATCTGTTCCTGAAGAGATTTACAAAATTATTTAACAAGTGAATTTTACAAAGAAAGAGGCATAATATGGAACAATTCAAAGTATTATAATAAATACAAAAAGCTCATTCCCTCCCTCAGAATTAAACCTAAATGATAACTAATTGGTACAACGAAGTCAGACTAAACATAATACTTGGTAAATCAGTTCTAACTAAAGACAAGCTATTCATCATGCGCAAAGAAAGTTCCAAAGTTCCCCTCTATGTACTACTTGTTGTATTATAGAGGATTTCGAACATCTAATGTGGACTTGCCCAGAAAACTCTTTAAACAGACACCATATCATCTCTATCTTGAACGCCAAAAATTTCTCTCATGACGATTTCTTCCATCCAGACGTTCTAGCGATCCCTTCTTACGGGAGGGCCGTGTTGAAGATGTTCTGTAGATGTGTTTAGGAGGAGGGATGTTTAGTCCTCCTCTCTTTTCTCTCGCCAAAACGGATTATTTGTAGTTTGTGCAAACTGTGTGAATTGGGGTGGAAGGAATCTGTTTCTATATCGCCTATCTATTTGCGTGGAAACGCCGGAAAGAAGAAGAGGAAATATAATGTTAAATATTGATTTTAAACATGTGTTTTTCACTTATTTTTGTTTATGTATTTTAAAATGTATGAAGTATAATTGTGTGTATCCATCCTTGCAGCGATTTGTTAACAGATAAAATGTTTGTAACTAATTTAAACAAGGCTTTTGAAATGAGCAAAGTTCATGCACAAGCACAGTTACTGTGGCAAATTTGTTATATCCGCGATGGCTATTGCGCCGGGAAAATGGTCGACAAACCGGTGCATAGCGCCACCTATTTCCGGCGTAAGAAACTTGCGAGAAGCTCTATTACGCCGGGATCTCGGCGCAATAGCCGTAACCGAAAAGATGCACGTGTGTTTATTATGGTTGTCTTGAAGTCGGATTCATTAAAATCAAATCTATTCCTCAGAAATCATCAATAATTGTATATTTTAACCATCAAATGCTTCAAATCGGGATTTGGCCGTTTCTCGTCCGCTGATCGAAATTTCTACAAGGCTTACACTTTGTATGTTTCGACTAAATTTTGTATGCGGTTACAAAGCTTTGTATTTATTTCAACAAAAAGCGTTCTGCTGTCTATGCTTTCGTTGCTTTTATACTGTTGAGAGCAAGATGAATGAAAGCGGTTCGAATACTGTCGCAACAAAAAGTTGTGGCGATCGGAAATTTTATTGTTTTCCCAACGAATATTCTGTCGAGCAACAAGATCCCACTGATTCAATTAAAACGACAACTTTATTAAATGAAATATATGCTAATATATCAAGCCATGAAGCAACGTTCGATGGCCCTTTCGGTTCAAAGTCAGGTTTGTATTCATTATCATAATCTTTTGATGTGGTCACGAGGCTCTCATTTCGAAATTTTCCAGGAGGACCGCACGCTGTATAGAAAACAAATTTTATCGGAAAACATAAAAAGCCATGGCCATATATACAAAAAAATCAATTTTCATATCAGGGAGGGAGAGCGCCCCCCCCCCAATCCCCCATTATGAGGTAATAAGATTGATTATCCTAGTGAGGACCTGGTGCTCACTATTATGCTTTGATTTACGATTTGCTTTTTTTCAGGGAAAAAATGTTTTTTTTTTTTGTTTTTTTTTCAGCTAGTAAATGGTAGTGATTAAGTGTAAATAAAAATCACAAATACGAGGACCAGCAAGGCTTGTCCTTGTCAGTTAATTTGTCCTCAATACAGATCAATGGCCTTTTTAAAGGTATTTACTTTCTTCTCATTACAGCCTATTCTGGTAAGCTGTTCCAACTGCTCACAACACTACTAAACTAGTAATTTTTCCTAATTTCTAGGTAGCCTGAGATTTAAATTCCCCCGTCCTTCTTTCCGTTCAAAAATTTTACCCATAAACCTCTATCATTTTGGTAAATTCAAACAACTGAATCATGTTTCCTCTGACTCTCCTTTGCTCCAGGGTATACATACTAAGACTTTAAGGTCTGGTATCATGACCTAAAACGGGAAGTCCCCCTACTATCCTAGTAGCTATTCTTTGAACCCTTTTCAATGAAGAAATATCTTTCACGAGATAAGGAGACCAAAATATGGTATACCTATTCCACAAAAACTGAGAATAGCATACTCCGAATGAGGTCTAACCACTATGTAAAGGCAGAAAATACTTTGAAATAGATCTATTGATAAAACCAAGCATTTTGTTGGTTTTATCACTTGCAATGCTGCACTGTTGATTAAATTTAAAATACTGATTTATTGAGATGCCCAAATCAAGAACATTTTTTGCCTGACTAATGACTGAACCCTGTAAATAATAACTTGTAACCTTTTTTTATAACCTCAATGTAGCACTTGACATTTCCCAATATTAACTGCCATACCCCACCTATCCACCCACTTAACAATATAATCTAAATCCTCTTGAAGCGGTTTTACTTGTTGTTTATTTTCTACAATCACATTAACTTTTAGATCATCAGCAGAACAATTCAGGTTTCTAGAAATACTATCACAAATGTTATTCATAAAAATAATTAACACAAGAGGTTTTAAAATTGGATCGGTGTGGGACCACGCTCAAAACATCATTCTATTTAGAATGATTTCCCCTCACAACTACTGTTTGTTTCCTTCCAGTCAGCCAATTCCTAACCGAAAGCAAAATTTTCCCTCATATTCTTATATGAGCGAGGGGAACGCATCTTAAGCAGTGGCGGATGGGGCAACATGAACCGGCCCTGGCATTTACAGGCCAGCCGGCCCCTTAAGACTTGCTCCTTGAAGAGGAGACGCTCCCACCGTCCTTGAGGTTTTTTTTTTTTTTTAGACGTAAAAGATAAAGCAGATACATCTTCTAGTTTTCGCAGGGAGTCACCATTAGAATTTGAGTATTCAAATTATGAGAACTGCGTTTATGAATGTAGAGAAAAAGAATCAATAATACGAACACCTGCATAGCAAAATTAATATTCTTTCTGATGATGGGGGGGAGGAGGGTTCGGGGGCACTCCCCCGGAAAATCTTCAAAATTATAGCTTTAAAAATGCAACGTTAGCAGGGACCGATTTACACACTTGGGTGCCCCGGGGCACAGACAAATATGGTGCCCCCCCCAAAAAAAATATGAAGGTAATTTCTGGATATTTTTTTGATAGAAAGAAATCTCTGAAATAAATTCTTGATTTTCATGTAAGAAAATTTTTTACAATCGCAGATGGAGAAACTATTATGGTTAAGGTAAATCATAAGGTGCTTTCTGCGTTCCTTTATTTTCTCCTTTGTTTTCTTGGAGTAAATTCATCTATAATGTCCTTATAACCAAGTTTTGCGGTCAAACTTCCTTCTATTAATAAAAGAGCTAATGAAGATAATTTACTATCAGAAATGAGAGTACGCAAAGGACACTTAGTTCTCTTCTATAGCGAAAATGATCGTTCTCCACTACAATTGAAGATTGGCAAAGTCAAAAACAATTTCAAGGCTGTATCTACATTGTCAAAAGCATTTTTAAAGACATTTACCAAGTTTATGGATTATGGGAAAACTTTTCGGTGATTAAACTATATTTTACGATGATTGAACTAATATGAATAAATTCATCAGGAAAAGATTCCTCCAAATCACAGGAGTTAAGATTTTTAAAGATCTTTTGCACTTTCTCAAATATTTTGCTTGTTGCACTCAAACAAGTAAGAAAATTTCTTTAATATGCCATCATAGGCTGACATCCTGAATTTTAGTTTCATAATTAAATAATCACAGATTACATAAAAACAGGAAACCTTGAAACTTTGCTTAGAGTCTAATATGATTTCTTCACATCGTCCATCATAAAACTGTTTTGGAGATTTTTTCTGTCTTTTTGCACTCTGTCTTTTTGTTCAAAAAAAAAAAAAAAAAAAATGACAGAAATTTGGTATTCCCTTTCCTTTGGTGCCCCGGGCCCGGGCACGGACCCCGAATGCCCTTCTGTAAATCAGTCCCTGAATGTTAGACTTTTTAAATGATCTTGGGCGATGTTTGCGGGAGGGGGTATTTGGAGAATTCCCCCAAAACTTTTTCAAAGTCTGAGTTCTAAAACGTATACGTAAGCAATGTTTTCAAACACTAGACGGGGGAAAAGGGCGTTCAGGAATTCTTTCTGGGCAAAATTTCTCAATTGAAGTTCTCAAAGAGCCAATTTAGGTGACAATTGACGATCTTTCGGGGGAGGGCTATGATTTTTGAAATTGAAGTTCTTCAAAAAGTTTGTTATCTATAAATTGCTCCCCCCCCCCTCCTCAAGTCAGTATCTGAAGGTCTTATGTGCAATAACGATTCATGAGGAACTTTTCACGCGATATCGCGTGAAAAGAGAACGTATAGTTTTGATGAACGTCTTTAAACTATCTTTGACAATTTTAATGAAAGCAAAGATCCGGTGTCCCCCCCCCTCTCCTCCGGGAATTTTTTTTAATTAGTGGTCTTAAAAATGCATTCTAGATGATCTTAGGTAATGTTTGGGAGAGAAGAGGCTCAAAGGTGCTCTCCAGGAATTTTTTCGTAATTGAAATCTAAAGAAAGGGATTGTAGGTCTTCTTTGATAACCTAAAGGGGACCGACAATTCTTGGAAACCGAAACTTAAAAAACGTTATTTCTTCGACTTTCAATGACGTGAGGGGGAGGAATTTTCGTGACATAATTTGGACTTTAATCCCATAAAACGAAATTTTAGAGGACCTTTAGTGATGCTGGCGAGCGTGTTGGGAACAAAAAGTTTTCTAAGTTGGCTTTTAAAATGCAGTTTTTGTCGATCTTTGGTAAGATTAGTGGGTGAAGCTGTTCGGGGACCTTCCTTCCGTAATTTTTCGAAATTTGAATTCTAAAACGCAGTCGTAGATGATATTCGCTGATGTTACCAAGGGTTCATGGGCTCTTCTTAGAAATCTTTTCGGGATTGAAGCCCTAAAAAAAAATTTCATACCATTTTTGGCGATACAAGGGCGAAGAGAGATTCGATGATCTCTGAAAAATTTCTTAATTGTAGTCCCAAAAACGAAATTTTAAATGATCCTTAAAGATGGGGTGGAGGCGCTTCTGCAGGATTTGGGTGATCACTCTCCTGGAAGCTTTTCGAATTTGAAGTCCTAAATACGAATTGTAAGCCATCTTTGATAACGATAGGCGATATGAGATGGGACTGGGTTCTGATTTAGAAACTTCCCCTGCACTCTTTCAAAATAAAAGTTTTAAACACGTTTCTAATCTACCTTGGAGGTGTAAAATGAAGGGTAAGGCTAGAGGATGACTCTCCCTTCCACATTCTTTGCTAAGTCCAGGGGCGGATCTAGAAGGGGGCCATGGGGGCCATGGCCCCTCCCAAAGCCTTGTAATTGTAGGAATTTTTTTAAGGGAAAAAAAAGAAAAAAATATTATGAGAAGATAACAAACTTTAACACATGTATTTTATTGAAAAAGAAGTATAGGTCTTAATTTCGAGATAAATTATATCCCTGTCCTCAAAACAAAACTTTTATTTCCAAAATTTTTCTCCATCTTTTACATCATTTCTTGATTCCAACTACAGACACTTGGACGATCTCTAAATGCTGCGTTTCTCAGAGTATACCTATTGTTCACAAGACCAAAGAGAGCCTAAATTTTATTTTTTATGGCTTTAATTTCGAAACTAAGAGGAGAACCCCCTTTTCCCACGCCCTTTCACAAATGATTTGATATGTAGCAAAAAATTGCATTTTAAGTCTTTTATTTGGAAAAAATGTCAACGAAAACTAGCTTATCCAGTCCTTATCACTTAACTTGCTTAAAGGAAACTTAAATGAATTTTTTTGGGACTTCAATTACAAACGAGTTTTGATAGGACCCCATCCCTCCCTAGTTTATATCGTGATGAGGAAGGAGGTTTTTTGGAGGAGCTCACGAATCTTACATCCCTTTCTAAAATGTGTATAAATGTAGTTAAAAATCGAATGTTTACAGCCTCGAAGGCAACATATTTCCAGGAAGGAAGGATTCTAAGCACCTTCACACTTAATTTAATGTATGCAAACATTACCTAAAGGTGCATTTTTAGGCTGGACAGTTGAAGAGCTAGAAGAGCACCCCTCCTCTTCTAACTTCTCAATGTATAATGACAGGATATTTTGGTTTCTAAGCTTTATTTTCAAAAAGTATTTTGGGGCTAGCGCCCGAAACCCGAACTTTCTACGTATATCATTTAAAATGGACAAAATGCGTTTTTAGTTTCCGAATTTTCAAAAATTACTTGGACATTTAAACCTTGAAACATTTTTGAGGGAGATTCCTAAATACACCTCCTCACCTAATGTCTCGATACCCCGAAAATTGAGTTTTTAAAACTTCATTTTAATAAAATTTCTGGTAGTTATCAGGGCCCAAATTCCCGATAAACAGAGTAGACAGCTGCCTGGAGCGGCAAACTTTCCAGGGGCGGCAAATTTGCTATTATAAAACACATTTTTTGAATTAAATTGTTATACTTGAAAGTAAAATATTAGTATTCTTTCATTTTCCACAGACACAATTTTTTCTTGTAATTTAATAATGATTACTTTCACACATCTTATGAAATCAAATGTTTTTCAATCATTGTATTTGCCGAATAAAAAATTTTTTTTGGGGAGAACATTGTGATGAATTCATCGGGGCGCCTCAGGATGTGAAACGCCATCATTTCTTCATAAGTTTGACAGTTTGAATCTGGGGAATACTTTTTAGGTTTTTTTAAGTCAAGGATATTTTGCTCCTTTTAGGGGGGGAGGGGCGGCAGATTTCAAATTTGCCTAGGAGTGGCATGGAGTTAAATTCGGCCCTGGGAAGTTTGTCCAAAAATTTCGGATGGCCCCTCCCAAAACAATCGGCTGGATCCGCCACTGGCTAAGTCCCTATCTTTTTATTAAATTATTGATACAAATGTTATGGAAAAACCTCTCCCGATCTTTTCCGAGATCATTTTAGTTCTTTTGTTTTTTTTTCATAGTGAAATTTTCAATTCCCAACCTGATGTTTGAATTTGTTTGAAATTAAAGAGTTTGAGATTCGTTAAAATAATTTTTTAGCATTTTGGACTTATTTTCAGGAACATCAGGTCTTCTCCCATCTTTAGTTTACTTTAAATATCCTCCAGCTAGAATATCTTAATAAAGTTTTATTTTACCTTCGTTTTATACATTCAAACACTTAGCATTCATTACGTTACAATGTTTTAAATCTCCCTTACTGCATTTTAACTTTTTTTTCTATTTAAAACATGCTTCAGCGGCCCCTATGAAACCGTCATTATTATCTAGCTATTCATTCATTGTATTAAATTGAAACTTGTCATAGGTTTCTACTATGTACTGAATACTTTTTTTGGTTGATTTTTTTTTCTTTTTAAAATTTTTCAGAATGTCTCGAAAAATTTCAGCTGCCTTTAGTTAGGTAAATTATACAGGGTGGCGACAGATCAGGGAGATCAGGGAAAAGTCAGGGAACTTTATTAATCAGGGAAAAGTCAGGGAAATATCAGGGAATTTTGAAAAAATAACAAAAAATCAGGGAAAATTGATTTTATGACGAAAAAAAAATTTTTTTTTTGCTTTACAAAATTAAGTACTCTGATTCCCTACGCATTTTCCGCTAATTATCTGTTCGAAAAAAAAAGTAAAATGAATGAGGTGCGATATTTGTGCATCTTTTTTCCTCAACGTCAAAGTATTGAATCTTACTTATTAACCACAGGATGAACTTCCTAAGATTGCTTCTGTGTATGTTAGGGTGTTTATTTCACCTAGCTTGAAATTTCCTTTTAAGCTTTCAATGCTATGTAAAATAAACAACCATACAGGCAAAGAGGAAGCGTTCATTAATGCCTTAGCTCCTTTGCCGTTATTTCATTGTCTCAACGTAATTAGCGTACTATAATCATGATTTCAAGAAGAAATCTTTGGTTTTTGTTTAATACTATAAAAGCTTAAAAGTTATTTTAAGCTTTTATAGTATCGTGTTTTTAATTTAATTGCTAAAATTGAACTTTCAATAAAAAAAAACTTTGTTTTTTGTCGTCATACTATTTGTTGTCACCGCAGATTATAAAGGTTTTCTTTTCTTCAGACCTAAGTGATTCTTTAATTATATAACCAAGTTGTATTCTTCTTTTATATATTTTGAAATTAACTAATTGCTTTTTTTTTCTTGCATTTCAAAGTTGTTTGTCACGAAAGCAATCTAAGATTTTTTTGTTACATACTGAAATCATTTGAAATAGAGTTAACTTGTGTACTTAAGTAAATATCTTTATTTTTTTATTGTTAAAATGCTGTATTAATTCATTAAAACCTATGTTCTTGATTAGAGAAAAGCTCCCTATAAATGGATGTCAAATTGTTTCATCTGTTTTGCATAAATATGTCAATTAGTTATCTAAGAGTAACTACATTACTTCTATTCTTTCACTACTACTTGTTATTCTTGCAGCAATTATTATATTGTTTTAAAACTCAGTTGAAAATAATTTCAATTACTTTTTTGTTATTTGATAAATACACATATGTTTTTATGAGTAATTTTAATAGTTTCTTAAAATTCTTATACTAAGTGGTCTCTGGTTAAAGTAAAGTTTTTTTTATTTTCTATAATCTTTCCATGTAGAAAAATTGAATATACTGTTTTGTAGGGTTTTTTCCCCCCAAAAAAATTGACTTGATATGTTTTTTTAACCATTTTATTAAAAAAGTAGCATTTTTTAAAAATATATCTTTAGTTCAACAACTTTACACAACTTAAAACGTTTAAAATAATTCATTTTATACAAGCATACAATGGATTTCAAATAGAGCAAATAAAGAAAACCATTATCATTGGTAACGTAAATCAGGGAAAATTGGTGAACTAAATCAGGGAAATCAGGGAAAAGTCAGGGAACTTTTTTTCACAATTCCTGTCGCCACCCTGTTATAATAAAGAACCGTGGATGTTCCTAAATAATATTTAAAGGTTTAATTGTTTAATATTCAAGGGATGCATTTTCTTTCAAAATTTTGTTGAGAAAATATTTTTTGTCACGGGAATTCCACTTGGTATTTTTTACGTCTATTTATTTTTTTTTTAAATACTGAGAAAGTTTTCTTTTTTTTTTTACTTTGTTCATCCCTAAATTAAAATTGGCAGCCACGGTTCTACGCCTCCCCTGAAGGCGGCCCTGTGCCTTTACATGTTCATTGCCCCCTACAGACTATTATTAGAGGCAGCTATTAGGGCCTTAGAAGGTACTGGACAGTTATGCAACAAAGTTATCTCATCGGCCGACCGATGAATTTACAGACATACAGTAAAGCATCTTATTGCTCACAGCATAAGTTTGCAGAGTTCTTTTTCTTTTTTTCTTTAAATTTTACAACCATTACTTTTCTTGCAGCAATTTTCTTATTAGTCGTTTAGAAATATACCGGGTTATTATAATATTTTCAGAGATATTTATTTATTATTTTCTTTAAGGAAGAAAAAATGAAAAGAGAAAAAAAGCAGTTTTTTTATTTTTTATTTATTTTTTTATTTATTTATTTATTTATTTTTTTGTACTATTCAATTGAAAGATTTAATGCGGCCCAAACCGAGGCGGCCCACCGGGCATTTGCCCGGCTGCCCGCCGGTCCCATCCACCACTGATCTTAAGCCTTTAAATAAAGGTACTCAGTTGACTTGACAGCTTAAAAGCAAATTTGTAGTCTAGTAACATGTCAAAGTGTAAACAGTTCAGTACAACAAAAGAAAACAAGCTAACTCATTTTCGCACGTATAACTCTTTTGTCGCACATTTGCTCAACAGGTGCTCTTCTTGATTTTTTAGAGGTCTATTGTGCAGGAATTACAAGTGAAGGTGAATTAATTTTTCTCTCATAGTCACTTGTTTCTTTCTTCCCTTTTTTTTTTTGTTCTTTTGAAATAAATTTCTAGTCGTCTTTGAAAAAACTTCGAGTCAAAGGAAGTTCGAGATATTGACAGTGCTTAGCATTGAATTAAAGACAAAGGGGTCGGGACTTGATTACAAAAATCGAGCTATAGTAATATTCAAATTATCGCTTATTGACTGTGCTTGTTTCTAAGAAATTCATGATCTTGATTTCAGAAAAAGTTTCAAAAATCTTACAAACCAATGAAGTTATACTTACAGGTCTGTAATGCCCTGCATTACTTTTAGACCTGTTCTTGAAGAGCCACGTTATGTTAGCCAGCTTCCAGTACATTTTTATTCTCTGCAAAATATATTATGTTCGAAACCAGTTCTAAAGAAGACCATAGGACCAGTGAAATTGTTTCTTTGCACCAAAACTTCATTGTGCTGATACTGTGGAACTCCAATTTTAAATTGCCTGTTTTATACGTTATCCCACTTTGAACGTCATTTTCTGCTGGTCTATGAAAAATTCTATACTGATTAAGTTAAATGATACCAGATTTTACGTTGCTTGATACTCGTTTCTACAAAAATAATTTGTCATCTACGAAACTCACCCAAACTGTTTTTTATATTTATATTTTTTCAAGATAAATATGTTTTATAGCTGTTTAAAGCCGCTCTGGCATTCTTTTTGCTGTTTAATGGTTCTTTGTCTGCAAGTGGAAGTTTCTCTGATCGTTGACTTTTTCTTCATGACAGCTGAGCACTAGAACTTCTGACACTCATAAAAATCTTCTAGAAGTTGGTGACGCATCACGAATTCCTTCAACATCAGATTTACTATCCGCTTTCAATGATAATCACGATGATGAAGAAATAATCATGGGTGTTCCCATGATCAAGTTATTTTAAGCATAAAAACTCTTAAAACTATTTTTATTAATGAATGCCTTTAGAAGCAAATATGCAAAAAATTGTTGGTAATTATAGTGCTATAAATAAAATTGTATCTAAAAACAGATAACAAGCAAAAACCCCACTACTTCATTGGCTAAGAGTCGATTTTTATAAATTATGCTTAGATTTTTAACAAGGCCTCTTCTACGTTTTCTCGCTTGGAGTGTTTTTTGTCACTGCTCCAACAGAAAACCAAACATCGGGCTTTCCACTGTATAAAGATTGTTTATTGTTCCTATGTGATTTGAGTTGGAGATAATTACAGTTTTCTCTGAAACAAGTTTTTCATCATAACCAACTTCGCTTAAGTGCATTTGACTGTGTGTGCAGTGTTAGAAATAAGCGGTTGTCGTTAGTTGTATTTTGAACTGAAAATCTTTATTTGATGCCTAGATTTCCAAGTACAGGTCCCAAATTTGACACCTAAAATTTGAAATTGCATCAAAGCTTTTTTTTTTCTTGGCTCATTATAAATGAGACTTAATTGATATGAAGAAGCTATTGCAAAAGTAATTTTAAAATAGAATCCATTTTGTCTTTTTCAAAAATAATTGTTTTACTGTATATTTTAGCAATTTCAAATTACCTATGATACTATCAATTTGAAGCATTTTTCTATTTAAATAAGACACTTTGGATGTGTATTTATTTGAATCATTTAAAATGCCCCCTATTTATATATTTTGATGCGTCTAGAAACTTATTCTAGGTGGCATCATTAGGTCTAAATTTAAGTTCTTATTTCTAACTCTCTGTATTGTACTAATTTTCGATGAATTATTCGATTTTTGTAGTTTCGTTTAATTGGCAGGTCTATGAGTTCTTTGGAAAATGACTGGCCTACCATTTATGCATATAGGCGACTTGCTTATGAATAGGGGAAAAAATGCTCAATTATATCGGAATATTTTTGTCCAAATTTTGCATTATACGTATATATATTATTACACATGCTAAAAATTGTTATTAGTTTTATGTTTTTGTGTTCTTAATTTGTTTTAATCTTGCTAAATTTCCTCGTATATTCCGTTAATTTTTGCTTAAAATTACCTTGGTTTTTGAAACTATACCTGTATGTTGATTTTGCTTGCTGTGCACCATTTAACGTTGCGCTTATGAGATTCGCGAAGAATTCAAGAGGTTTCGTCAATTTGGCATAATTTTTGCTGAGAAATTGCCAAATATCGCAAGCTTGGCGACATTTCGAGCATTAACATGTAAATCGTTGGTATTTCAATGCTAATAATAAATGGATAATTCCTGTAACTTGTAGAAAATGCAGTATAATATTCTTAAATAAAAATACTAGAATGTTCCTAAATGGAAAAGGCTGGAATGATCTTTCAATGTTATA
The DNA here is from genome assembly GCF_026930045.1 of Uloborus diversus. Taxonomy (NCBI): domain Eukaryota; kingdom Metazoa; phylum Arthropoda; class Arachnida; order Araneae; family Uloboridae; genus Uloborus; species Uloborus diversus. The sequence goes on along the minus strand of NC_072740.1, from coordinate 8,691,644 downwards.
TAACATGAGTGGTTCTAAGTGAGTCTCAGTCTGGTTTGACAGTCAGCTGTGTGCTGGAGAGCTTGCTTTCGCTCCGTTCTCTGTTATTGTGATGCCTTTGCGCTTTGATTTTGTCTTCGTTTTTCTGTGCATTTGGATGTAAAAAGTCTTCACTGATATGTTTACAGCCTTAAATAATGCCTAATTGTAATAAATAATTTAGCAATTATTTCCTATTTGATTTGAGCACATATTTGTAAATAAATTTGCAATTTTTCACAAAATTGGATTGTCATTTAAAAAATCGCTTACATTTTCCTGGACTCATAACAATATCTTTTAAATCAATGTATATCCGTTTTGGGTCATTCCGTGTCAAATCAACAAACACACTTTTAATTAAAATTTTACCTCACCCCCTCAGATTCTGATAAAATTTGGCACACATATAGTGGGCACTAAGAATAACAAAAATACAAAATTTCAAATTTTTATCTTGAATAGTTTTTTGTGTACGGCCTTGTAAAGTTTTCAAAAAATCGTGAAAAGACTACAAACAAGCAATTTTCAAATTGCTCTAAAAGCTGTCAAAATTGAGTTAGAGAGGTGGGACCGGTGTTATTTTGTAGCTTTTTTAATGCTCTTTTAAGAGATATGCAACATGTCCTATGTAGTAGTAAAAAAAGTTTTTTTTTGGTGCAAATCAAATTTTTGATTTTGATTTTTTTCAAAAAGTACCACTTTTCAAATTTTCAAAAAAATTCTATAAATAGACAGTACTTTCATAAACTGCCATGCAAAGTTTTATGATGGGATAGTAATGGGAACTATGTCAAAAAAAATTACTACTGGCTCCTATTTTTCATAAATATCAGATTTTGACATAATAATTATTTAATTGTAGCAAAATATTTTGTAGTAAATGCTTTCATGACAAATATGAATGCATTGTACTTTAAATTCTTCTTATAAAAATATTTGTAAAAATTAAGGCAAATAAAACACCAAAATTTAAATAAAATTATATCAATTTATGCTGTATGAAAAGTTGATAAATTTACAATAAATATTGTTGTGGCTAAATAGTTTGATAAGCAAGTATTATTTAAAAAAACTTTTCCCTTCCATTCACTTGATCCAGTATCTGCAGATCTAGCAAGTTGGTACCTTTCTGTGCAAGTTAAAACAAACACCAGTCTGCCACATGGCCCCCCATGTGGCAGTCTGGTATTTCTTCTAACTTGCTCAAGCCAGACTCTCCACAACCATTCATTCAGTGACTAGAGACCTTGCTAACAAGTAGTGTTTTAAATTTTATTACTGTCTTAAGTTATCCATGTAAAATAGTTGTGATACCTCACATAAAAGAATTATTACTTGAACTTCAGTATTTCTCATGTGTTAGCGAATTTAATCTATGATTAAAACTTTTAGTTAAAAGGCAAGTTTTAAGAATTTTTTAGAAAATATGGAAACTAGTGAAAAATGCAGTACTGTGGTAAGAGTTCAGTGCTGTCATCCATTGGAAGAAAACAAATCATTGTGTTCGAGATAGAAAAAAACTGAGAAATGTCACATCTTGGATAACAGGTTCATTTCCACAAATACTTGATGGCTCCATGATTTGTGATCAGTGTAGAAAAGACCTAACTAAGTTAAAAAACACAGTGCCCATTAGTGAAAAAAATTCTGAAAATTAAGATTCTCCTGAGTTGGAGGTGAATGTTCCAGACGATGACCCAGACTTTGCAACAAGTTCAGTGATTGTTCAGACACTAAATACTTCACTTCAAGAATTAGGTGTGTCCCCGATTGATAAGAAGAAAATAACTTCTAAGCAGTATGCTTCGACTAAAGTAAAAAAAATCTCCTCATCTATGTATGAAACGTAAACTCTTTTTTGCTGCTGAAAATTCTTCATCAGATAATGATACTGAAATTGACCAATCGGTCAAACGTCCCTCAAGGGGGAGGTTTAACCCAGTTTGAACACTCTTGAAAAATCTTTAATAAGGAAAATAATTTTTAACTTAAATAAATAACAGCAATGTGAAAAGTTGCTTGGATATATTTCCTTTCGAAAAAAGTCAACCAGGAATTTTTTTTATTCAAACTTTAAAAAAAAAAAAAAAATACCTTAGTAAAAAGTGGGTCAAGCCCCCCAGTTTCCCCTACTCAAGTGATTTTTCATAAAATCTTATATCACTACATTAAAATTATTATTATTTGGTCAAAACTGTTTTTATGAAAATTTTATTGTAAATATTTATTGTATTTGTATTTCATACAGCATAAATTGATATAATTTTAAATTTTGGTATTTTATTTGCCTTAATTTTTACTAATATTTTTATAAGAAGAATTTAAAGTACAATACATTCATATCTGTCATGAAAGCATTTACTACAATATATTTTACTACAATTAAATTAAATATTTTTTGGTCAAAATCTGGTATTTAAGAAAAATAGGGGTCAGTAATCAGGGCCCAATACAGGCTGATTTTGCTACCGTTTATCGGTACCTTCACAAAAATCTTGTTTTGAAATAGGTACTTTTACAAAAATCAAGAAATAAAATCAGTAACTTCACAAAAACATCAAAAATTTCACAAAAATTTGCATTTTAAAATATAAAACTTGTTTCTCTGTTTAAAACAAAATTTACTCATAAAATAAAATTATAAGCAAGTTTATATGAACAATCGCTTGAATAGCAACCTTTTTGTGGTATTTTAACTCATTTTTAGCTGTTTCTCGCCAAAGTGTATTTATGCAATATCATCACAGTCTTTTAACATATTTTGGGGCACCGTTTTTCTCATAATTTCCAATATTGTACACATTACATAGCCCATTAAGCTGAAATAACGATGGTATTTTTGGTACTTCTTAGGTTTTTAGCTCTCCCCTCCCCGTTAAAAAACGAAACCTGTTAAAAATAATACTAGATGATATTTACACTTTTGGAACTAAAATTTCACTTGTTCTACTTCTCTTTTACAAAAATTAGGATGCCTCTAAAAGTTCACAAAAATAGAATGATGCAATACTTTCACAAAAATAGGTAGCAAGAAAAAATTCCTGGATTGGCCCCTGGTAATATTTTTTTTTGGCATAGATCCCATTACCATCCCATCATAAAACTTTGCATCGCAGTTTATGAAAGTACTGTCTATTTATAGAATTTTTTTGAAAATTTTAAAAGTGGTACTTTTTGAAAAAAATCAAAATCAAAAATTTGATTTGCACCAAAAAAACTTTTTTTACTACTACATAGGACATGTTGCATATCTCTTAAAAGAGCATTAAAAAAGCTACAAAATAACACCGGTCCCACCTCTCTAACTCAATTTTGACAGCTTTTAGAGCAATTTGAAAATTGCTTGTTTGTAGTTTTTTCACGATTTTTTGAAAACTTTACAAGGCCGTACACAAAAAACTATTCAAGATAAAAATTTGAAATTTTGTATTTTTGTTATTCTTAGTGCCCACTATATGTGTGCCAAATTTTATCAAAATCTGAGGGGGTGAGGTAAAATGGGTGTGTTGAGTTGACATGGAATGACCCTTTTATTATTTTGATAGATCAAGAGTTTACTGTTTTCGTACCATTTTTCAACTGTCAGAAATTGATGAAAAATTACTTGATAATTGCTTGACAAAATCCATGGCATTGGTTTTAACATAAATGCAAGTTGTAATACAGTAGTTTATGCATATGAAAAGGTTGTTTTGATTAGAAACCCCCTCCAGAAGGTATTTCTGGCTGCTCTTGTGGAAATGATCATTAAAAACAATTTTCTGTCTTTTTTCTACTTTTACCAAAAAGCCGAGGGGTAAAATTTCTGACCATTAATTGTCATTCTTTTACGATTTAGTTATATACTGTGACTATGCTGCTTCTGGCCAACCCTTAAATTTCATCGAAGATTACATCCGGCAGAATGCTCTCCCATTTTACGGAAACACACACACCACCATTACTGCAACATCATCACAAAGCACCTACTTTCGACATGAAGCAAAGTAAGTGTTTGTTTCCATATTTTTTCAAGGAATGAAAATGCTTTTTACCGCTAACTGTACAATGTGATTAAAAAAAAAAAGGATAGGTTTTCATAAGGCTATTAATTTGAGAATATTAGATCTACAACTCTGATGGAGTGTGAATAGGGATTGCAATACCGGACCAAAAATTCAATACCGTTATTAAGTATTTTTAAAATGTGATACCAGAATAACCGGCATTTGAAATTTCTGAAAAAAATACTTGAAAACTTATTGTATCGTTGCCACATTTAGTAATTTTTTTACAAAAATTGTATTATTTACGAAAACGTACAGTGAACAAATACAAAATGAAGGAATGAATGTCAAAATAAAAATCAATAATAGTGGAAACAGAATGCATCTATTGCAAATTGTCTCTAAGCCTGAAACTCATATAAGTTCTCAAATTTCCTACACTTAAAAATACTCTTTCTGAATTCACGCAGGTCGCTGGTATTGTAAACAATGCCCGATACACCTCCTCTAATTGTTTGGAAGCTGGCTTAAATAATTTGCTCTCTTGTGTGCTATTTTGGGATAAATCCTTGTGTGTGTATGTGTGTGTTTCTTTTTTATTGTGTTTTATTATTGTTTTAAAAAATATATATAGTTAGTTGTAATTTCTTTTCAAGAGACAATAATATTAAGAGAAAATTAACATCCTTTTCTCTTAAGCAGGAACGCTTTATGTTTGCTTTTTATTAGCCCTTTGGTTTGAAATTTACAGTAAACTTAACTACATTTTTGTTCTTTGTTTCTCTTATTCGTTTTCGCATTCTTTTCAAAATTCTTTACAATTATAATTATGTAAATATCTGAAAATATGTTTCAATTGATTAAGCTTTACCTCTATGCAAATTTTCAAGGCACTATATAATTTCTAAATACAGTCGACTCCCGCTACAACGCAATTCAACTTACGCGAAATGGCTATATCGCGAACTTTTCACGAGTAACGAGTTATTACATCCTTTCAAGCATCACTCACAGCGAAAGTTCCCACGCCAAACTAGTCTACGCATTGCGATGTTAGTGCATCAAATAAACAACTCAGCATCTTTCATTTATTCATTTTTTAAAGTTGATGAAAATATGGCATCTTAATGGCACCTTCATCTTAAGTTTGAACATGGGAAGAAAAAAAGAGTTTCTGATTTAAAAAAAAAGCTAAGATTCTTAATATGCTTGAACAACTATAAAACGTAGAGGGTAGCGCGACAATAAGTATCAGTGAGTCTTCCATCAGCAAGTTAAACGTTAAAAAAAAAAGATATCCGTAAAAGTTCAGAACTTAGTTTCAATATTGAAGCTTGCAGAGTAGTCTAGAAAAGTAAACACTATGAAAATGGAAGCTGTTGTTGTATTGTGGAAAAAAGAGGTTACAGGAAGAGTGGGTATTTCCACAAATTGAAACATTATAAAAGAAAAGGTTTAGCAACTGTATTTAAAAATGTATTATATAAGAATAACGTGGAACATAAATAATCGCTTTCTTAATTTTTTAACTCATAAATATTGTTGCTGTACAGTACTGTTATAGTGCAGTATTTTATTACTAGGTACTACATACTGTGCATACCTTGTTGTTTTATTTTACGTCTTTCTCTCCCATTCATCATTCATTTTGTGCATCTATAGTATTTAATGTTGAATAAAACAGTTTTTTACTTTTTAAATGCAGTAAAAGTTCAGTTCTTTATGTAAGAAACTGTAGCATATAGTTGAGGAATGCTTTAAAGCAGTTTGAGGGGTGTTTATAAGTGTCTAAAGGTGTCTATGTTTTAAAAAAAAAAGTATACATATATTTTTCCACAACGCGAAATTTCGACTAATGCTAGGAGTCTTGGAACGCATCCCTCACGTAAGTCGGAACTCGACTGTAGTTTCTCGCCAGGTATAAAGCCAAATAGTGAGAGAGGATAACAACCAATATTGGTGACAACAAATTACTATTTGTTATGCTAACAAGAAAAAAGTTTTTGTCAAAATTTAGTATCGTTGAGACAAATAATTAAAAAAGAAATCATAAAGTATTGCTGTTATTGATGGTTGGAATAAATTGTTCATATCACAAATGCATTAAAAATTGCACTTGAAACTAACTTTCACAAAAGGAAAAGTGAGTGATCAGGGAAACGGAAAAAATAAAAACATAGTGTACAAAAGCGCACGAAAATGCGATTCATATTGGTGGCGCCGACTCTGTGGGGCCTAAGAGGGCCTGAGCCCACTCAAAAATATTTTTGAGGGAGCAGAACCTCCACCCCCAATAAATCAAGAAAATTATTAGTTATATTATACTTTCTAAACTCATAAATTTATCTTTTATTTTCCTTGTTTGAAGATAGTTTACCTTGTAAAATAAATTCAGTAATGAGTTAAAACAAATAATTATTACGGTAGTAAGCATGTTAACTGAAAACGAGTAGTGTGAATAATGATAGTGCTGCAAGCACTGTAAAAATTTGTCCCAGTGCGTGAACTTACGGGTCAAGTCTGTTTCCCGTGGGCAGCACTGCGGTGTGCTCACCTAAGTGTTGCTGATCTGGAAAAAATATATGAGAGTTTGATTTGTATATAAAACGGAAGGCGTGATAGTTTTGAATACTTTTGGGCATTGAGTTTAAAAGAAAACCTTCACAAAATGATGATCCTTCGCTTCCTCAGAATTGACATATACCAAAGAAGAATGAAAACAAAGAAGCCAGCTCTAGCACACTTTCAAAATCCTAAAGGCAATACATTGAGGTTTTTGAAATGGTGCAATCTCGCATTATTGAGCGATTTACATCAACTGGACTCACACAGGTCATTGCAGTTGAACAATAGTGCTTGCTTTTTTAAACAGAGGCGAAACAAATTTTGAAAAATCAACGAAGTTTTCCAAAAATGACCTAAACATTGAGCGACTGCGTTTACACTTGAATATGTTAGCGGATATCACTAATGAAAAACAACTGGTCTTAAAATGCATGCATAAATTAAATTACCTTTTTACGTGCGTGTTTGTATTTATTTTTTCCGTTTTTCAATGCCAAAAAATACGTGTCAGGCTTGTCGAGTTTTCGGGATGCTAATGTTGATTATATGACTTTAAAATGCTTTTAAAAAACTTTAAAACTCACTATTTTCTTCCCAAATGTAGAAAAATTCTCGTGGCATGCCCCCCAACCCCCAATATATATATATATATATATATATATTTAAATTGACGTCTCTGGGAGTGCCCTTGGCCCTTCCATACAAGTCAAGTGCCCTACCTTATATCAATGCCTAGTTGAGGCATTGCATAGCTCCCCATAAAATAGAACAAAAAAAAAAGTCTCTTACTAAGACAAGTGACAGTTGAACCAGAAAAATTTGTATACCAATTTTTGGATTGTTTTACTTCGAAAACGCCGTGCCAAATGCTGTTTGTTTGTTTAAATTATACACACCAGAAAATATGTGAATTGGCATTTTCAAGATACAAAAATCTGACCTTTATTTGGGGGGGGGAACTGTAGAATTACAAACCCCCCTAAACCCTCGGTGATGTCTGCCCCCCCCCCAATAATTTTTGCAAGTCGGTGCCCCTGATTCATATCACTATCTTGTAATGACAATATCATTTTGAAATCTTTCCACTACTTTTGTTTGATGGCATTTAATTATTTTGTGCTTTTGAAGCCAAATTTTTACATTAATAGATTGATTTTGGTTCTGTATCATGGAAAAAGAAATGGGAAGAAAAGTTTAAAATATAAGTAGATATTTAATAAGTTAAATTGAAAATACTTCAATTGAAACTATTTATTGTTTTCAGCTTATAGCGAAAATACCGGTATTTTACCTCAGCAAGTACCAGTGTTACGAAATTGCAAAATTTCTCGAAATACCTCTATTCGGTATACCGGTATTGCAATCACTAAGTGTGAATAAATGAGCAAAATGCTGGGCTGCCAAGAACAAAGTTGGGTCCCTTGCCAGTTTGGTCAGTGGTCCTCCGTTCCCTAATAAATCTTATATATTTTGTTTTACTTTGGGCCTACCAAACAGCTCCTAGTTTTCAACTTGGCTGAAATGGCCTCTTGTCAGTCCTGACTAGATGTTAAGTTTTTTTTGGCTAAAGGTAGTTGTCTATGCATCAGGGCTAAAAAATTCTTTGAAATTTTACATGTTTTGCCAGCAGGCCCAGATCTGTGTACCCACAGTGTGTGGGGGTGGAGGCACAACCTTAAAAGGGTCCAACGGCCAAGAAATTGAAAGAAAATCTGAAAAAACTAGCATTAAGACTTATTATCGTTGTAAATATACACTGCTGACCTCTGGGAGGGACCCTACAGATTTTATTGCAGGGGCGGGGGAGCAACATTTTTTAGATCCGGGCCTGCTTGCCAGGCATGTTTGTCTAAAAAATACCTTCTCAAATAAAATTTTTATTTGCCCAGTTTTCTTTTTTTTATATTTATAAAATTTGAATTTGTCATATAGCATTAATCAGACAAAAAATTAATTTAACAGCTTTATATGTGAATCAAGATATTTTTCAGTATAAACAAAAAAATAGTAATAAATAGTACACAATTTGCAGTCATCCATGCATTGCAGTCATAAAATATAAACAGGGGTCGATCCAGTTTTTTTTGGGGGGGGGGGGGGTTGCGGGTCCGTATTTTATGATTTTTTTTTTTTTTTGTGAATTTTCTTTATTTTTGTGACATCTTTTTTCATGAATTTGCCTTTTTTACTGGAAAAGCATAATATGAAAGCATTTTTATTCGTCATACTTTATTGAGGAAGTCCTAAGTAGTATAATAAGAGCAAGTGATGTGATAAATAAAAAAAGATGCTTAAAATTCTTAGATTTAATCTAGATCTTAAAAAATGATGCATTCAAACAAATTTTTATTGCTGGGTATCTGCTACATGTAGCGAATGGAGCTGCTTTATGATGCAGAATTTTGAACTTGACCGCTTTTACAATGTGGAATTTTGTGAAGCGACTGCAAATCAGACCCAATTTCAGCCTAGATCAACCCCTAGTGAACAAATAAATGTGGTACAAAGTGCTTAGTCAATAAATGATGGACTACTCTACTATCCCAAGCTTAAAAGGTTAAGACAAGTGAAATTTATATTACAGTCGGACCTCCATATATTGAAGTAGCAAATTGGCGGAAAAAAATTCGATATATAGAAATTTCGATATATAGAAACAATCTTATTTTATCATAAAAATCTCCTAAAACATTAACATTAAAGCTAATTTTCATGCATGAAACCCAATTTCTAATTTATACGAGCATTGGATTAAACGAAAGTTAATAACTGAAAAATTAACAGAAATTACATTTTTGTGCCTTCATACATCTTCATTCTTCGGCAGTTCAACTTGATACGCAACATGAGGGGATTTTCGTTTTGACAGTGTAATCGAGAGAAAAGTAAAAAACCAATCTACTTGACTTGAACAATTTTTACTGAAGCTAAAAAGACTAGGAATGATAATCAACAGACAAAAAGAATAACTTGAAACTGATTTTACAGTGTTACTGGTTGCAAACTAAGATTTGAAATAAACTTGAGGGAATTTAAAAACTCCAGAACGGAACAACGACCTATCTACACACCCATCAAACCCAGATTTCTTATGAGTTTTTTAGCAACCTTTAGTAGACATAATTTTCTCCCCTAACCTTCATTTTTCGTGAGACAAACAGTCAAAGGTGGGAAAAAAAATCTACGAATGTCTCGAAAAAAATTGCGATGTATGGAGATTTTTCGATATATAGAAACAATTTTTCTATGTAATGAACACTGAAATTTGCTAGGATTTCGATATGTGGAAGTTCGATATATGGAGGCTCGACTGCATAAGAACGCACTCAAATTACATACTTCATAACATTAAGCTGTTTTTAAAAATGTAAGAGGTTAGTTTGAAAATACATTACATATATTTTTTTCTTTTTATCAAACACGTTACCCATAAAGTAATCCTATATGCCTGTGAGTGTACCAATAGATAATACATATACAGTATGCGCCGCTTAATGTGATCACGGTTAATGTTATCATTCGCTTAATGTTATCAGAATCACAAAGTCCCAAACGCTTGTATGTTAACACAAGTTAAAAAATTCGGATATTGTAATCAGCATCTTCGTTTATTGTTATCACTTTTTCATAAACTTTCAATTTTTCCCCCGTTTTTGTTCCTCAATTAACAGAAATACATAGGCAAACCCTGACGAGATTAACTTTCTGTGTAGCATTTTGTGGTTTTCAATAGCAGTTCAAAAATTTTCTAGGAATGGAGCTACAGAAAGTTCGCCCCAGTGTTCACAGACTCCCCTTAAGAAAACTTTCTTTTGCACCGAAAAAAATTCAGTCGCTGGACATGTTGCTGGCATTGATTAAAGAATTGTGTCAGGATTGAAAACAAAGTGAAGTTAAATTAAAATTTAAACAACAAGCAAAGCCATGCTGGAAAAGATAGAAAAGCTGAATGTGCTTTGAAACTGGTTTACGAATGTCAGGGAAAACGGTCATATTCTATTTCACTTATTACTATGTGATTAAAAATTGCATAATTTAGCTTTAACTTTTTATAATTCAGATATTTCCATTCTGTTAATTTAATAATTTATAATTTAAAACTGCGTTCAGTTGAGTTATTGTGATTTTAATTTGAGGTTGCCAAAATAAATGCACCTTAAATGGAAAAAAAAATTATTTTGTGTCTCCTGGATTCTTTTCGGTTATTGTTATCAAATTGTATTTGTCTCAAAGTGATCAAATTAAGTGACGCCTACTGTAGTAATAAAATTTTGGTTGTTAACTTGATTTGCTCTCAAGGCCTCAAGGTTAGCTAAGCTAAGTTATTATGTGCAAGGGCTCATCAATACTGTTCCATACCTGTTATCAGTTTGTGTAATCATGTTTTTGAGACATTATTTTTCAAAGTTTCTAATTATAAAATTGGGATGTTTATTATAAATGATGTCGCCCTTTTAGGGGGTTAGGGAGTAGGGTTTATGAAATTATGAGTTTGTGATGAGGGGGAGGGAGAGGTAGTAGAAAAAAAAGGTGACATCAAACTCTTTTATAATAAAAATACATGCTGATGAAAATAGCATGACATGTGTCAAGAAGAAGGTAGAGGGTAAGGTGAAGTGTGATACTTTGTGATAAAGGGCGAGAGGGGGATAAAATATGTTGGAAAAAAAGTATGACATCATTTATTTACTGCCACTTTATACTTTTAATATCTTTATTTATCAAACACTATTTCATTCAAATGCTTTTAATCTGTATTATTTTTTAGAGATATTATTAGGAAATCTATTAATGCTAGTGAACACGATGCCATCATTTTCACTGGAAATGGCTGTACAAGTGCTGTAAATAAACTCATACATGCTTTGAACTTTCAGTTACCTGTGGTAAGTATTTGTAATGTCTTATTGTTATTTGCATAAAGTAACTATCTTATAATTATAAATCCAAATGTGATGACCAGTAGCAGACTCTGGGCCTAGGTAGGCTGGTTGGTCCTGGTCAGTTTTATTAGTCCCCAATGAAGATCAATGACCCTCTTAAATCTATCCATCCCCTTGCTCGTTACCACCTCTTCCGGTAGGCTGTTCCAAGTGCAAACAACCCTGCTAAAGTAGTAAGTTCTCCTAATTTCCAGGTGAGCCTGAGACTTGAATAGCTTAAAACAAAGACCACTTGTGCTGCTTTCTGTGTAAAAATTCAACCCATTAATTTCTGCCAAATTTAAACAACTGAATCATGTCCCCCTCTGACTCTCCTTTGCTCCAGGCTGTACATATTAAGCCTTTTAAGACTGTTATCATAACCTAACGCTGAAAGTTCTCTTACAAGTCTAGTAACCCTTATTTGAACCGTTTCTAATAAAAAAATATCTTTACTGAGGTAAAAGAGACGAAAATTGAACGGCATACTCCAAATGAGGTCTTACCAAACTCTCATGTAAAGGCAGAAGAACCTTCTTAGATCTTGAACAGTGTTAGAAACAAGAACTTATGTTTAAGTGCCATGGTGACGTCTGCATGGGTGCCCATCAAAGGCGAAGAAGGAGGCTTGAGCCCTCCCATTCTAGATATTTCCTTTGCTAGTTTTAAAGATAAATTTTGTGTATAAACAGGGGCGTGCACAAGGGGAGAAGGGACATCTGTTGGCCCGAGCTTGAAGAGGACCCAATATATTTAAAACCAGGCGTGAAATATAGCTGCAAACAATATGGAAGGGGGCCCAGAAAAATAATTTTTGATAAGCCCCAAAATTTCTGTGCACGCCCTTGTGTATAAAGGTCAAAACATTTTTATGAAATGACGGTTGTTAAAAACTCCTTTACTTGAAAATTCTAACTGTATTTTATTCTGTTTTATATTATGTTCTTTCAGAATTGTAACAATGTATTTTCAATAACAGATTTTGTCAACTTTACATTAATTGTGTAAAGCATAATGCTCTTAAGTGCCACTAATTGATGTAAAATATCTGTACCATCATAAAAAAGACAACAGTTGTTCAAAATTCCCATTAAAATGCATACAATGTCCCCTAAAAATACCCATTGTAAAAAGGGTAACAGATCCAAATAATCCTTATTAAAATCAGGTAAAAAAGGAGTTTTAAGTTTGTAAGAAATGAAGGTGAAAAAAATAAATAAAAAAATAAATAACTTAAAATAAACTCTTTAAAATTAAAACCTTAAAATCTGAAAAATGCATTTGCACCCTTTGAATTTGTGTGAAAGCTAAAAATTTGAGTAGGTTATAGCCAAAGTCATATATCTGCACCTCTCTAAAACATCCTCCAAATCGGAGATGGTTGGATGGGAACCACCATGTCCCCGTCCCCAATGACAAGGAAAAATTACTTTTTTAGTAGGGTCGTATGCACTTGGAACAGTTTACCGGATGAGGCGGTAACAAGAAGGGGGTAGAAGGGGGTGGATAGCTTTAAGAGGGCCATCAATCTTCATTGGGGACTTATAAACTGACTAGGACCTGCCTAGCTGGGCTCAGAGCCTGTTCCTGGTCGTCACATTTGTACTTGCACTTGAATTTATGATGTGGGTTATTCTCTAAAAACAATCATTTTAAGCCTGTTTTTGGACAGCTTTCTTCTTTAAAGACCAGCTGAACTTTGAGAAAAATTTGCATCATAACATGAGCATTTTTCTGGGTTGCACAAATGTTACGTTAGCCACAATGTCATTCTTGTTGAAAAAAATATCTATCTGCAATTATTTTGTATCAAGTTCTTGGTATAATTGACACATATTAACCATGAACATTTTAAATCCAAATTCAATCATAAATTATTCTTTATGCTTAAAGTTTCAAACAAAAAGTTACGAAAACTGCTGTGAATCTTACTTTAGTATATGGAATGACCCTATAATTGCTTGTTCAAAGCATGCTTTATTTTTTTTTAATTAAAGCAATTTCTTTTGCTGATTAATTGGTGAAATATACCCAATTAAAAACTCCATAAAATGGTCAATTATTGCCAATTTATCGGTGCATTCCTATTTTAAGTGCATATTTAACTTATTTGTTGATTGTTTAGGAAAAATACGTTTTTATACATCTAATGGAAACATTTTTTTTTTTTTCAGGTTGTCTTTGTTGGTCCATTTGAACATCATTCAAACTTGCTGCCTTGGAAGGAAATCAATGCTGAAGTATTGAACTAGTTTCTTTAAAAAAAAAAAAAAAGATTATAGTGATTGTTTATTTTCTTTTATTACCGTGTGGGCTTCACTTTACTATTTTGTTTTTCTTTCTTGACTCCAATATGAACTTAAGTATTTTATGCTTATAGTCTTGGATATTAAAAATCAATTTCATTTAAAATGTACAAATTCTAATGAAAATGATCATACTGCTGTATATCTATGCATATGAAGGTCTTTATTGGAAGAATATTTATTACATTTAATGGAAATACAAACTACACTACTCTATTTTCAATAAGCAGGGGTCTGGCCAGAGCAAATTTGGGTCCGTTAACGGACCCTTCACAAAAATCCAATCAACCAAAACGGACCTTTCACAAAAATCCAATCAACCAAAATAGACCCTTCACAAAATTCTGATAAACAAAAACGGATCTTTTACAACTTGTTCATTGAAAGAGCAAATCTCGAATTAAAATAATACAGTATATTTCGTGTATAAAAACAAAAATGTTTGGAACCTTTTTTTAAAGTTAAATAAGAGGAATCAACTTACACAAAATAAGCTAATTTTGCAAAAAAAAAAAAAAAAAAAAAAAAAATCGGCACTCTTGTGATGCTCCTGCAAGCCATAAATAATTACTACAGCCAAATAAATATAATGCCTGTTGTTGGTTTCTTTGAAAGAAATTAACAGCTGAGAGTCAGTTTGGTTTATTATTTTGCTTGTTTGTTTTATTCAGCAGTGTTGTTGTAAACTTCTTTGAAAAAGCGTCAACATTCTCTGAATAGCCATAGTGAGCACTTTTCTCCCCACTCATGATTTAATAATTAATAATATACAGCAAAATGAACTTAGAACTGCAAAGGATAGTAGGGGTGGGGGATGTAATCGCTTCAGATAGGGTTACCAAATTCAAACTTATTGCCACTTAGAGTCTGATGGTGTGATTTTTAACTGTTTATCGCCACTTAGCGTCTGGCGCGATGTTAAACTGTTATTTTGGGAGAAAGTTATACGAGGGGGAACCCAAAAATAACCGGATTTTTGTTCTAAAATATTTATATATTAGTTTATTCACAAAATTTCTGTTGTCTTCTTTAAAGTGTTCACCCTTAGATGCAATACACTTGTTAATTCTTTTTTTCCTCTGTTAGAAGCTCCCCTGGAACTCTCTAACTTTGATCATGTCCAGTGCCCGTTGCGAAGTAGTTTTTACAGCCTCTACATCATTGAAACGCTTCATTTTCAGATTTTTTTTTCATCCTCGGGAACAGAAAAAGATCACGGGGGGCTAGGTCTGGCGAATACGGGGGTCGAAGAACGACTGGCCACCCCCGAGAGCAGTTAATGGTAAAGGTTGTATGTATGGGAGCGTTATCATTGTGAAGGAACCATCCTTCCAATCGCCCTAGCGAGCTCCAACTCACTCGTTTCTTCTAAATTTTCGTCAATCGTAAAACGACCACTCTTGTTGATTTTTTGGCAGATTTTTTCAATACGTTCAGAGCGCCCAAACCACTCAAAAACTTATAGACGGCTCATAGCATCGGTCTTGAAAGCTTGTTGAAACATTTGGTAAGCTAATCCGTTGCCGACTTTTCAAGCAGGAGAAACAAAATTTCAAGTTTAGTTTGTTCTTTTAAATTTGCCATGTAATGAGTTCGCAGGTGGAAAGAAACAGCACTCGAGAAAACCAACCCTACGATCAGACGGTATCAATTAAACTGACGCCACTTGCACAGCTGGTTTGTGAAGGTCTCTACTTGAGCCATCTAGCTAAAGAACACTCTACTACATCTAGGATTGGCATCGCACCATTAGTCCGGTTTCTTTTGGGTCCCCCCTCTTATGGGTTTGGTTTTTCGATGCTAAAAAGGATAATTTACTTTAAATAATAAACTCTTTTATTTACCGTTTTTTTTCTACAGATACCTACATTTTGAAAAACGCAATCTTTTTACATCCGATATGAGAATCATATTTTATTCTTTTTCCAAGCTAACTTTGCTTTATTAGGATGCAAATAAATGAAAAGTCTCTTTATTTTTGTAACAAAGCTTATTTTAAGTTTTTAAAGCGAAATTCCATTTTCTTTTGCGAGTCAATAATTAAAATGTTGAATCGGTGGTTTATTTTTTATTTAATTAATTTATTTATTTTTTGCTTCAACTGTGTTCAGATATTAATGATATGTTTATCATAGGACTCTAAAGTGCAATTCTAAAATAATTTTATCAAAAATATTTATTTTACAAGCCGTTTTTATACTTTTGACGCCTTCACTTTGAGGATTGCAATCTCTTTGCATCCGCTATGGGAATCTGATTTTTCAAATTATGTTTAGTACGCTTAGTTAAGAAGTAAACAAATAAAATATTTTTTATTTTTGTAAAAATCATGGAGTTTATAAGTTTCAAATGAAACTCTGTGCTCTTAAACAGTGTCTTGGGTTAAAAAGTTAAATGCTGAACCCCTGCCTGATTTTTTTCTTAGTTATTTTAAATACTATACAAATAACCTTTCTTGTATAATTTAACACGATGTAGAATGGTAGATAAATATTGATACATGAGGGGTGCCCATCTCTCAGTGAGCGATGCCTCCCCCCCTCCACAAATACTAGAAAAACATCCAAGAATGATATTTTCAACAGAAAAGAGGCGAAACACTCAACATTAAGTGTCAATGATACAGTTTCCACCATCTCAAGAGTTTAAACCCTCGTTTTTACAAAAAAAAAACAATTTTTTTTTGCAAAATTATTTGATTTTTCACAAAAAACGGACCTTGTGAAAAATCCTGGACAGACCCCTGATAAGTTACCGCTCTATAGCTGGGGCTAAGGCAGAAATACATGAAATATGCCAGCTCAGTCATTCCAGCGGAGGACTGCAGTTTCGTGCTTATTAGTACTCATCAGCCCGGCATAGGAAGTGACTGAGCTAGACTCAGTCTACACTACTCTACTTCCAATATAATTGAAATTTGACCTACTGCTCAAAAATTTTTGTTCTGAATATTTTCGTTCCAAACTTGGTTTACCAAATAAGCAAATCTATCAAAAAGCTTGCTGTGCTGAATTGCATGGTATTGTTTAAAGGAAATGAGATTCACCTTCCTCACTGAACAAACATTTTCACATCTCCATATTGACTTTGAATTTTGAAGTTGATAGCACATTATTAGAAATACTTATATGATATCCCATATTAAACACACAAAAAAATAAATAAATAAATAATAATAATTAAATAATTAAATATCATCTTTTACAAAAATACAAATACTTATGTTTTATGATTATTTAAAATTGTCAAACCTCTGTAAATAAGTTTGAATTTAGTTCAAAGTATGTTTTTGTATAACTTATATATGTGTATAATATTAGTTAGCTGCAGTGACTTCTTAGGATTCATTTGCTCTGAGCCCCATTAAGTTTAAGTTAAGCTCAGGCTAAATTATAATGGGAATTGAATAAATACTTTGGTTCTCGAACAGTAAAATAAAGATATAACAATGATTTATTGCAAAAAATTGCAGATTACTGCATGAAAGTTTTTCGTTGTTTCAAGGAAGACCTTTTTCGATACAAAAAGAAAAAGTTAAAAAGATATCCGATAAGAGCATGAGGCAGAAAAGCAAGCAGCTTAAAAATCAAATATAGCCGATTAACCGAATACTAATGAGAAATCTGTTAACAAAATAAGAATACTAACCATCAGGGACGGACTGGCTAACTTTGTCCCAGTCGGCAAAATAATATTTTGACCCACCTCTGTAAATTAACCGTTTAACCGCCGAACTATTGACGGATGATCAAATTTGAGTAATTTTTTGAAATTATGTCTATTTATGTCTAGTAAATACAGAAATAAAATAAAATTTCCAGAAAAAAAATTTTTACTATGTTTTTTAGTGTGTTCCATTTTTGGAACATTGGCGCTTTGCATGAAGTTTTTTTTTTAAGAGAATTTTTTTAAACTAAGAGATTTTGAATGCGGTTTTTATCTTAGCATACTTTATTGCGGAAAAAGTAATATTTTAAATTGCATTTATGTACATATAAGAATTCAGAAAATCCAATACAGAAATATCTAATGCCCATGATATGAAAGGAAGCATTGCTGGTGAAGTCGTTTCTCGCAATGGAAACATTTCTTAGTCGTATTTTTTTTTGCACGCCGCGCAACGTCCTTGGGATGCAGATACAATATAATGTCCGTCAGACATTCTTGATCGTTTATGTAAAGGACAACGAGGCCCTAGATGACTTTCTACTCGTACTTTTCTTCTTAGGAGGACAGTTGTTATTTCTGTTCAGAACTCTAAATGCTTCATCTTGACTTCGTGTAACTCACAATGAAGTAACCAACTAGCTACAACTGAAATATTCAGAGCATTACTAAAAAGTTTCCACCACCATTTTTTACTCCTCAAATGAGGTCTGTAGCTCCCAAAAAGTTTATCCAAGACGTCCACCCCCTCCCCCCCTTCATTGTATCTCTTGATAAGATGAGGTTGTGGCACATCTATCTTGCATTTCTGCGCATTTGAGTAACATTTTACAGATACAAGTGGCTCATGTGTATAACAATTAGATGCTACTGTAACCACTGCATTATTATTCCAGCTGCACATGTACACTGATCCATCAGATCGATAGTCAAAATTTCCTCGATCTTCTTTAGAAAGGGCTTTTTTGGATTTCAGTGGACAATGGCCAGTTCGGTTTTCACGAATTGTTCCTGTTGCTCGTACACCTTTTTTTGATAGCTGAGAAATTAAATCATATGATGAAAAAAAGTTATCAAAGTATACTTCATGCTTAGACGTGTCAGTGAAAACTGATAATAGATCATTTACAACTCTGGATCCTAATTGCACACCAGGGGATCCTTCTTTTTTACCTGAATAAATCTCCATGGAATATGGATATCCACTTGAAGAGCACAGCATCCAAATTTTGAAGCCGAATCTTATTGGTTTTCATCTAACAAACATTTTACATGAATGCCGACCGTAGTAGGGGACCATAGATTCATCTATGCTCAATTTTTCATGAAATACACCAAATTGTTGAGGGTTTTTACACAATTCTTCGTAAATAGGGAAAACGTTTCTTAGTTTGTCATTTTGTTTTAATTCATGGTTGTCCATCAAATGAAAGTTGTTTTTTATTTTTCGAAAACGATTTTGAGGCATAACTGTTGGTACAATTGGCACAGATGTATCATCTTCACTGCTCCAATACATATCTTCAGAAGGAACAGAATGGTACCCACTCAATAGCAACAAACCAAAAAATTGTAGGATTTCATCTCTGTCAACATCTATTCTTCCTCAGTGATATTGCCTAGTTCATCTGGGGGTAATTGGCATATATCTACATCTGACAAATCCGAATCTGACGATGTCTCTAAATAAGCCACAGCTTGTTCCACAGTAAAAACTCTTGTGGACATTTTTTAACATTTATGAACAGTTGGTATACGTCAAACAGAATTTCGTTTCGCTCGAAAACAAAGCTAGCGAATTATTGAACTGCATTTAAAATATGAAGAATAAAGCGCTCACTAATATTATTTTTTATTATCACGTGACAATGTAGCTGTCCGAGCAGGTGTGGATTCGGAGCCATATAGACCGTCAAACAGAAGACTTATTATTTTCTTTGCTAACGAAACGTCATATCCTTTCAAAATATAAACTTACTTGGTTTTGCCAACATCTACATCAGAGTACATTCAAAATGAGAAAAAAAAGAAACATATATTACGAAAAATGAAATTTCCCCTTGGAAGTCGAACGATTTACTTCTTGGAAATTTGACTCCCTAAAAGCGCCAATGTTCCAAAATTGGAACATGCTATTTTGAAGGGGTACACCTTTCGGAAATATCATTGTACATTTCTACAAGCATTTTAAAATCATATATTGAAGTATTTTTCACAATTATAATAAATATCATCACATTTTCTGAAAAAACCAATTTTTGGTAAATTTTATAAGAAAAAGTTGCAAAAAGCTAAAAAAACACTCATCTTTGAAAAATCGCAATAAATAATTGAAAACATATAAACAATCAAGCAGGAAATCAAAAAATACTTTGAAATAAGACTAAACTGTGTTAAAAAAAACTTGTTTATTTTAACGTTATTTCTTGGGAAAATTTTCACTTAAATATGATGTTCCATTTTTGGAACATTGGCGGGTAAACGGTTAAAAAAGTTAAATCAAACAGTACCAGATCTCGATTCTTCCGAGTCCAGTCAAGCTGAGACATTAAACTACCACTAGTTCCTAGTTTCCTTTAAGTTTCTAAATCAAATTTTAAAGTTCTAAAAAAAGAAAATTGTGAAACGCAAAATAAAGCTACCACTGACAAATTTTTTATGTACCTTGAAAGAAAGATACGAATGGTCAGGGCCTGATTCCTGAATAGGCCAACTAGGCCATGACATATTGCCCCCGATTTTTAGAGGCCCTTAAATGACCTATACTGTTTTAGCCAATGGTTAAAATTGTAAATGTTGACTGCATAACATAACCACCCTGGGTCCTCTGTTCCTATCACTTGGTGAGGTTTAACTACAAAGGGGCCCCGAAAAACCATTTGGCCAATAGGCCCCTGCTAATGGTCATAAGTCTGAAAAGGCACATCTTTATTCTTCGATACTGACAACATGGGAAGGACACAAGGAAGGGGAGGAATCAGGTAATTGCCCCGGAAAGTTTTCGAAATTGGTTGATCTATATAGACTTAAGGAGAAAAGAATCGGAATAAGGGGTTCTATAGTTCCCTTCCAAGCGATATTTTCAAAGTTGATGTCAAAAACCGCAATTTTACAATTTTCGGTAACGTTAGAGGAGAGGAAAAAGAAGGGGTTTCCCCACGATTTTGTCTTCTTATTATTTTTTTCCCCAAAATTGAAGTCTGTTTGAGTCTATCTTTGTTTACAATAAAATGTCGGAGGCTCTTTCCAGAATTTCTTCGAAATGGGGAGTTTTATAAGTGCAATTTTAGGCTACCCTTGGTAAAATTAATGGAACAGGGAAGCATCAGGAGCTCTCTACGAAAACGTTTCGACTTTGAACTATTAAAAAATGCAAAAATATCTTTGATCACGTTTGAGAGAGTGGAAAACTCAGTGATCTCATTTTGAAGCATTTAAAAACTGTAGTATACTTGACCCAATTTTAAACTACTATTCAGTTACCACAGGGAATCTGGTGACTCTGCCGACATTGAAAATTTAAAAACATTATCTTATAATATGTTTGGGAATATTAAAAGGAGAAAAAAAAACAGTTTTCCCAAGTGTTTCCCCTAAGATTTTTTTTTAGGGTGCCGTGCCTTACCTCTTTTAAGCTAACCTTTGACCCTAAACTTAAATAACCCTCCTTGTCCCTTCAAAGTTTAAAAAAAACTTCACAAAAGCGATTTTTTTCCCCAAAAGGTAAAGATTCACACAAGCCTGTCCTTGAAACATCACTCCCTTGTTTCAATCACTTATCCGTAAGAATATGATTCGAATATATCTGAATGTTTTTAGCATTACCTTTAAAACTAAACCAGGGTGGCGACAGATCAGGAAGATCAGAGAAAAGTCAGGGAACTTTATTAATCAGGGAAAAGTTAGGGAAATATCAGGGAATTTCAAAAAAATAACCAAAAATCAGGGAAAATTGATTTTATGAAGAAAAAAAATTTTTTTTTGCTTTGCAAAATTAAGCACCCTAATTCTCTATGCATTTTCCGCCAATTATCTGTTCAAAAAAAAAAGTTAAAATCAATGAGGTACGATTATACCCTGCCGCATATTTGTGCATCTTTTTTCCTCAACGTCAAAGTATTGCATTTTTTGCATTTTACTTATTAACCACAGGATGAACTTCCTAAGATTGCTTCTGTGTCTGTAAAGTTGTTTATTTTACCTAGCTTGAAGTTTGCTTTCACGCTTTCAATACTACGCAAAATCAGCAACCCTACAGGCAAAGAGGAAACCGTCATTAATGCCTTAGCTCCTTTACCTTTATTTCATTGTCTAGAAGTGATTAGCGTATTGTAATCAAGATTTCAAGAAGAAATCTTTGTTTTTTGAATGAATACTGATAAAAGCTTAAAAGTTATTACTTCTTCACGTTTTTAATGTAATTGCTAAAACTGAACTTTGAATAAAAAAAATTTGTTTTTTGCCGTTATTTGCTGTCACCGCAGATTAGAAAGGTTTTCTTTTTTTCAGGCTTAAATGATTCTTTTATTTTAAAACCAAATTGTATTCTTTAATATATTTTGAAATTAACCAATTTCTTTTTTTCCCCTTGCATTTTAAAGCTGTTTGTTACAAAAGCAACCTAAGATTTTTTTCGATGCATAATGAAATCATTTGAAATAGAGTTAACTTGTGTTCATTAAAACCTATGTTCTTGATTAGAGAAAAGCTCCCTATGAATGGATGTCAAAAGGTTTCATCTGTTTTGCATAAATATGTCAATTACTTATATAAGAATAACCACATTACTTCTATTATTTCACTATTACTTGTTTTTCTTGCAACAATTATTATACTGTTTGAAAATTTAGTTCAAAATAATTTCAATTAATTTTTAGTTCTATCATAAATACACATATGTTTTTAAGAGTGATTTTAATAGTTTCTTAAAATTCTTATGCTAAGTGGTTACTGGAAGTAAAGTTTTTTTTTTTTTTAATTTTATATAACTTTCCATATAGAAAAATTTAATATACTGTTTTGTAGGGTGTTTTCCCCCAAAAATTGACTTGATATGTTTTTTTTTAAACATTTTATTAAAAAACAGCATCTTTTTAAAATTATATCTTTAGTTCAACAGCTTTACAAAACTTAAAACGTTTAAAATACTGCATTTCTTACAAACATACAATGGGTTTCAAGTAGAGCAAAGAAAGGAAACCATTATCATTGGTAACGTAAATCAGGGAAATTTGATGAACCTAATCAGGGAAATGTCAGGGAACTTTTTTTCACAGTTCCTGTCGCCACCCTGTAAATATCAAAAAGCTTTTAAATATTTTAAAAATAATTATGATCGAAAACACTTGAACTTTGTAGCACCTATACTAAAAAGTAAAAGAAGCACCTTTTTTATTGGACAAAATTTCTCTTAAAAAGTACCCTTTTATCAGAACGCGCACTGCACTTTTTTTTATTGGTCTGAGGAAAACACTAGTTCCCTCTGGGTATTTTTTTTCTGAAACTGAAATCAATTTTAGGCTACAGTGCAGATAAAAGGGTTACGGAGCTCTCCCATGGAAATTTCTATCAGTGGAATTTTAAGCTATCTTTAGTAATTTTAAGGGACCGGTGAAGATTTTAAGACTTTGTCTGGGAATTTTCCGATATTTAAATCTGAAAAACTCAAATAAGGGAACTTGATCCAAGAACCTGGTAAGTCCAGATTCACTCATTTTTGGTAAGACCAACAAACAACATTAGTGTCCGATAGAAAGGCTAATATCTTTCCCACAATATTTACTACAACGCAGAGGTATGATCTTATATTTGTGTCTCGTTTTTGCACCTATCGGAACATCAATATTCTCCCCATGCAAAAATTGAATTTAAAAAAAAGGGAAAAGTTTGGACGTAACTGGTTCTTGCATCAAGTTCCTCAATGGGGTTGTTTCCTTCAGTCAAAAGTACTTCTTTTAGATAATAGATGTACAAATATAAAGTTTTAACCCTCTTTTTTCATCTCGGGCCCTTTTTCAGGCCACGTCAAACCCCAATTTCTCTGACCCCCCTCCGTTTCCTCAATGTGGGAGCCATGGTCCCCAAAGTCTAAAAACTAGAGAGAAAGTTGATGAGAGGAAAGCGTTCGGACGTCTAGACTTGGGGGAGCTATTTACTTTGGTCCCTACTAAGGAATGGAAAAAGAATAAACTGGTTTTCAAACTCTTTTTTCACATAGAGAAAACAAATTTATTTTTTTTATAATTAATTAATTTATTTTTTTTATTATGATTTAAAAAATGTTAGGTGTGAATTTAAATGTATTAAGTTCAATAAAAAAAATTGCTGAAAGTGGCTCACTCGGTTGTTGACCCAGTCGGGGATCCCCGACTAGTCGACCTGGCTAGTCCGCCCCTGCGAACCATGTTCAAACGCTTTTTCACTGGTACAGAACCTGCACAAGAAGGAATGTGATTGGCGGAAGGTTAAGCAACTGAGGCCAAAAAAGAAATGGCAAATTCTATAACTGTAAAGAATGAAGAAAAAGAACACAAAATTTCTGAAAAGAAAAATAAAGGCTAATAGAAGAAAGAGGGGTGGGGGGAGCCAACTAAATTACAGAAACAAGTTGAAAATAAAGTGAGCAAGATTTTCCTTAAAATATAGAAAGATTCCTAAAAATGAAGCTCTGATGAATTGGGGTAGTTTTGAATAATTTGATAAGAGTTAAAGTCAAAAGAGTTATTCAAATAACTCTTTCAATTCTAACTCTAGTTTAAATATTTGATTACAAAATCCATTTCCGAAAGGCTTATGTTTGGTGAAAATTAAAGTGATATGTTTAAAAGAAATATTGCTTAAAAATTAAGAAATTTGTTTGTTTTTTCTTTTGTTTACATTTACAACTTTTGTGTTATTTAAGAATTCTTTTCGATGCGTTAAAAGTCATTAATTCATGAAAAACTTATGACTAGGAATTAAAGAAATTTAAAAAGATTTTAGACATAGCGAAGAATGGAATCTACCATTTACTAGACATGACTGGTTTTTAATTGATCAAACAATACTGGCTTTCAATCTAGTGAATTGTAATTAAATTCTAAATAAGCTGAAGTAAATTGTTTAAATGAAATATTGCTTAAGTTTTTTTTTTCCCCTTCTTTTGTTTATATTTACTTCTCTTGTCTACTTTATGAGTTCTTTTCAACGTGTTAAAAATTGGAAATTTCTGAAAAACTTTTGGCTGGGAACTAAAAAACTATTTTAAACATAGCTGAGAATGGAATTAACCATTTACTAGACCAATTCATACATCATTTGATGTATGAATTGGTCAAACAATGTTGACATTAAATGTAGTGAATTGAAATTGAATTCTAAATGTGCCAAGAGGCATGAATTTTCCATTCTAATCCTAATCACATTATCTCCCCTTCCCCCCTTTTTTTAGTATAAATAATTTTCTTCTGTGATCCATTCCCAACATTCTTTCATTCTTTTAGGTCATTAGAATTAAGGAAGACGTAAATGGACTTGTTGATCTAAAGTGCCTTGAAAATGAACTCCAGGTATTGATATTTTGTTGCAGAAACTTTCAGAAAACTTTCACTCAAATTTCATACACGACAATTAACCTTAACTTTAAATATTTTAGGAGCTAGTAATGATAAACTAAAATTGCTTCTATGTATCGAAATTTCTATACATCGAATATTTTTCTGACAATTTGCTACTTTGATATACGGATTTCTGACTGTATTCTTTAACGTTCAAAATAGTTGTGCAATAGCAGAAATACATTACAAATATTTTTACTAATTTAAAGAGTTCTTATTAATTTTTTTTTTTGTAGAAATATTCCGGAAAAGATTGCCACTTGATAGGAAGTTTTAGTGCGGCTTCAAACATAACAGGCATCTTGACTGATGACATAGCCGTTTCCATACTTCTTCACAGATATGAAGCATTGTCTTTTTGGGATTACGCTTGTGCTGGTCCTTATGTCAAAATTGACATGAATCCTGTTATTACAGGGTAAGTCATTTAATAGTGTTTATTTTGATGTGAACATTTTTCGAAAACAATATATCGCTTATTCAATAAGTTACACCCTAAGTCAGGGCTAAGGCAGAAATACGTGAAATACACCGCCAGCTCAGTCATTTCCAACACTTTGTAACTTACTGAATATTCCTGCCTTGCCTTCAAAATTCGAGTTGAATCGAACCATTGCTTCAGTCACTCGTCTGGTCAGTGCTAATTCTGTATTAGCTACCAGTTTGTTTGGCACTCTTGGCTTCCTTAAGAGGTTTTCCATCTCCAGCTCAGTCACTTTCCTATGCTGGGCTGATGAGTGCTAATAAGCACGAAACTGCAGTCCTCTGTTGGAAATGACTGAGCTGGCGGTGTATTTCACAATATATTGCTTGTTTGAAAATAAGAGGCCACAAAACAAAATTTTTAATTTTCTTTTTTTTTTCGCTTAAAGACCTTCTAGGGACGTTGTCTTCTTTGGAAAATAATGACAGATTTTTTGTTCGAATATTAACCACTGGGAAGCAGAGCAAACTTACTTTTCTTAATGCGAATTGCCTGAAGAGCTCAACTTCAAACGCTTCCCTTGTGAAATTTTACTCTTGTATTTTTCACTCTTCTTCCAAATGAGCGATATTATTACATAAAGTTCTAACTTAAGGTACATATGATGTTTGAAAGTTACATACAACATGTGCCTTTATCAGTGAATAAGGTAAATATCTTAGAAACTCTTTTAGAAACGGACTTAACTTCTGATACCTTCGATAGATGGCAGTATCCTCCATACCAAAATTTACTTGTCCTCGTTCCCTGGATTTGGGTTCACTTTAGTTAAAAGTGAGAAAGCGACAGGCATTTAGTATTAACGGGGTATTGGTCAAAACAAAGTACTTATCTTCTTCTCAAACATTGCAAAAATCAAGATTGTAGTAATTAAAAATTCAGTGGTTAATTTTTGAACAAAACAAGACATTGAACAAGAATAAAAGTTACGTTAAAATGATTTTTTTAAAACAAAGACCAAATAATGAAATTAAGCCATTACTACAGTAAAACCCCTCCTAACGGACACCCCTCAAATGCGGACACCTTTCTTATGCGGACAATTTTTAGTTCCCTGATTCCAAGGCAAATAACATCATCAAACCCCTGTCCTGTGGACACCCCTCTATAGCGGACAAAAAATATTGTCCCGTTAGTGTCTGCTTTAGAGGGGTTTTACTGTATATAAAACAATATACCAAATAAAAGGAAAAAGTCATTAAACATGAAAAATTCCATTCAAATGTAAAATTGAAACATGAGGAGCGATTAAAAATGAAAGTAAAAGCTTTACTTCAAAAGTTTTTCACAAACTTAGTTCTCAATTTTCACATTTTTTCTTATTTTTTATAAACAATTTTGCTCTGAATGTAGGAAAACAGCATTTTCTTTTCTTTTTTTTTTTTTTTTACACCTTGCAGATGAAATTTGCTTACTTATGTTTTGGGATTCTGGGTAACCTTTCTTCAACAGAGCTCCTTGAATAATAATTGGCATTTTGAAATTTAAGAAACTCTAACATAACTTTTAAAACTTTATTATCAATAAAATACTTCTTCAAATAAATAAATAAATAATAATAAATTATAACTTACACTATAAGTTAGTATTGTACAATTATATGCTATTTTTTATTGTGTAAAGATACGTTTGAATTTTTTTTTTTTTTTTTTTTGTCATTTCAGAGAAAATGAAGGGCTTGCCTATAAGGATGCTGTCTTCCTGTCTCCTCACAAATTTGCTGGTGGACCAGATACTCCAGGTCTGTATCAATGACTCTTGAATAATGTGCTTTGAAAGCATTTGTTTATCAGAGTTTTCTTCTGAAGACGTTTTGAAAGTTAAATATCATTGAATGCTGCTAATACTTATGCCATTATCATCATCATTAGGGGCCATTTATTAATTATGTAAGGATCCTGAGGGGGAGGAGGGGTTGAAAAAATCTCTGCATACCCTTACTTGGGGGGAGGGTCAGACTCATTCTTACATAATGTTTTCCAAGTCGATATCTTATATTAGAAATCATGCGGTCAAGTGGTTTGGCAGTGATAATATTTCATTTGCTTCTGGAAGGTAAAAAACGTATTTGAATGAGCAGTTTTTTACTTGTTTTTCAAAGAATGAATAGTGTTTAAAAAAAAAAAAAAGAATCACTGTGTATGGCATGTCTTATTTTTAATTAGTATCGCATCATATACAAAAAATATTTGTCTAGAAAACATGCAGTCTAGATTCCTTTTAGTAAATATTTCTTTGCACAAAAAGGTTTTTTTTAAAATAATTACTAACAGTGAATTTAATAACGATTCCAGTGATGTAAGATTCGTTACTTCATTATTTTGAAAATCGAAATGGAATCTTATGTAAAATGGGGGGGGGGGGGTCAAAAATTTGCCAAAATCATCCTTATGTGAATAATGTATATCCCCTTATCATTGGGTTTGCACTAGGATGTGGGATTGCACAATTCCTGCAATTTTTTCTAAAATCCCAATCAGTTAAAATCCATTTGCAGGCTGCTTCCATTGATCAACATTAGAGGTCAAACATTTTAAAAGTGTCTCCAAATTTCTCATCTCGGAGTTTTCATTTTTTTTTTTTTTATAAGATAGCCAGTATAAATGGAATGGCTTACTGTAATTTCAGCTGCCATCTTATTATCAATGAATGAAAGAATATCCACGAAGAAACAGGATTAAAAAATTGAAAATAGCTTTATTCGGGTTTGCTGAATGCTCAAACACTCTTTGAAACTTTAAATTTTTTTCTGCTCCTATTCGCATTAAAATGCTTTTGTCGGCATTTTCGGACTTTTTTTTTGGTGGCATTCATATACATTTTTAGTATTTTATTAGCACACCATTTAGTAAATGATTGATTTAAAAAACTAATATTTCCTATGTAGCAGATATTAAGCAATTTTAATGTTAATTATTTAAAAATTAATCTATTTCTGAAGTAATAAAATATTATAATTTATTCTAGCAAACAAATGGAACATTCTCTTTCAATGTTATGCTTGTTAAATAAGTTGTAGGCTACATGCTTTGCAAACACTTAGTTGAAATTAATAATTGTCTGAAATGTTCAAGAAATAAAAAATAAAATTATAAAAAATGAAAATAATACTCCCACTAAAATTTTAAAGTACCACCTAAAATTTTGGTCAGATTTGGATATCCCACCTTACTTTCCCCTCTAATGTGAATCGTATGTTATCAAATGAGTCAGTGAGAAACAAAGGGATGTAAGTGGAAAAATTAAAAATTTGGAAATGAACAGCACAAATGGTAGGTGATCCTCTCCTCTGTCTTGGGGCAAGACATGGTACTAGTAGCCCTGGCAGGTGCTTTAGAAAAAAAATCAATGAAAGCCTATTGAGCCCCGCAACTTAAAACACATTATACTCAAAACTTGAAAGTGTCCACTTACATCCCTTAGCTTCTCATTGCCTCAAATGTTGTTGGTATCAATTCTTATCTAAAGCTAGGTGGTTTGGAATGTTTTGTTGTGTTTTTGATTTGGGGACAATAAACCAGCAATATTTTTTGATTCTTCCGACCAGCTTAACTGTCAACGCTTTGTGGGATGCGTAATTTTGCACGTATGAGATTGATCACTACATTCTGTGCATAGGATTTGAACCTATTGTCATTTCGTTTCAGAGTTAAAAAATTTCAACAGCACCAGTTAGGTACCCTCTCTATGTGGTTTTTTTTACTTCCTTTTTCAAAAAAGAAAATATTGTATTCGCAAAAAAATTTTCACTCAAAAATCGACCCTAAATTCCATTTTGCTCACCTCCAAATGAATGTTGAGTTTTTTTTCGACTCGACCATTTGTGAATAAGTGCCTAAGAATGTATAGACACGCAAAATATCCATTTTGACGACTCCCGAGTTAGTTATAACGAGTTTTCTCGTGACGTCTGTAGGTACGTATGTATGTATGTATGTGCGGATATGCATATGTGCGGATGTGCATATGTATGTTGCATAACTCAAGAACAGTATGTCCTAGAAAGTTGAAATTTGGTATGTAGACTCCTAGTGGGGTCTGGTTTTGCACCTCGCCTTTTGGTTGCATTCTAGTGTTTCTAAGGGGATCTTTTGCCCCTTTTGGGGGGAAATCATTGTTATTTTCGATGTAAACTCAAGTGGTGTTTGTCGCCAACTTGGCAACAAATTTGGCGATTTTTTTTTTTAAATCTGGTTTCAATTTGACCACTGCTGGTGATATTTAGGGAGTAAACTATTGAATCACATTGAAATTACCAATAATGAGAAAATGACATTAAATTAGAGTAAAAAGAAGTCATGTGAGGCACACATCAGCTTGTTTTTGTTTATTTCTGCCCCGTAATAATGTTTTAATTCAAGAGCTCTAAACTTGGGAGTGGCCCTTTTGCGGAGACATAGAAAGATTTCAGAAGTGGCTTGATTGTAATGAAATTGAAACAGGAAAATTTAGTAGTCACTAGTAGGTAGTTTCACAGTTATTGTTTTTTAAATATATTTTAAGGGTTTTAATGCAATTTTCGTCCTAATCCTTTTGTGAATTTAGATTTTTCCGCATTAGCACACATGTATTAAGCAAAGCTGGATATTGAAAGTGACTTAGAGGTGTGCATTTTTTTAGTTACAAACTAATGATTAAAACCTTTTCAAGAAAAAAAGTGGAAGTCTCCTTTCATTCAAATGCTATATGACAGTGTTGCCAGATGGTCAAATCCAGATTTCCCCACTTCCTGTCCAACTTTTCCCCAAAAAGCGATGTTTTCTATCAAAATTCTCCAAATTCGAAAAGTATTTTTCCACTAATATTTTCATGAAATCAATTGACTTCTTGTGATAATTTGTCTCTTGACAAAAAAAAAAAATCCCCGAATTACCAAATTTTCTTATAAAATTCCCCAATTTCATTTTATTTTTTCCTTCTTCGCTTTTTTTTTTTTTTTTGTCTTCATAAATACAAGCGCTTGAACGAGAGATTAGAATAGCGGAATATTTTTTTCTACTCGCATTTACTACTCTGCTTCTGTATGTACATTTAAACTATGAACTTTGTATATATTTATCCAAGAACATTCTTCATCCCGCTCACTTATTTTTATCCGTTTCACGTATCAACTAGTTACTCATGCAGAACTTTAATACGAATTCCGTAGCATAATATTCCACAAAATGCGAATTCCATCAAGTCCAAAGCTAAACCAACGCTGTTTGATACAAGTAATGTAACTACCAGATTCAAAGACACGAATTTAAATACAAAACAAATTCTTTTTTCCTGAGGTTTTCCCCAAGAAATAAATTTTCCCCCAAAGAACTCCCCTCTTGTGGAAAACGCCCAAGAACTGAACTGAACTGAGTAGTTAAGTTTAAATAAATTAGCCGGACTCGCGCACCTCGTAGCAGTTCTTATAGCAGTATGTAATATTCAAAATTCTTGAGATTTTATTTTCGAGAGAGTTCGTTGCCGATATCTTCATTATGTTGTGTTTATTAATTAACAAGTTTTTATTTGCAACTAACATTGTAGTTTATTGTGCTGTAATTAAATTTTTCTAAGTTAAAAAGTTCAAGTGTTTGTGTCACAATTTCTACACGAAGGCATATCTGAAGACTTCAGTACAAATGATTTCATTGCCCCGCGACTTTTGGAAGCGTTGAAGAAGTTAAATAGATGGTAAGAGTTTTTAAATTTAGAAACTTACTTTGGCGCGCAACATGGCATCCCTGCCGGGACTGCAGTGAAGTTATTTTATTTGATTTGTATTTAAAAGTTAAGAACTTTGTTGAAATGTCTAAAACAAATGAAGATATTCAACCTAAAATGTCAAAAAGTGTAGAAAATTTATGTAAAAAGCGAGCTGTAATGCGAGCTGCTGTAACAAAAGCAGTAAATAAGCTAGAAACAGAATTGGCAAAGAGTGAGGTGGATGCAAACATCGTGGAAGAACTTGTAGAAATATTAACTTTAAAATTTGAAATGCTAAGCGCTGTAGATAGCGAACTAGAAGCTAATTTTGAACCGAACGAACTCGAAAAAGAAATTGAAACTTCGGAAGAATATCGCGAGAAAGCGACTGTTTGGAAGTTTCGAGCTACTAAACGAATTAATGAAATGCGTCAGAATTCGTTGGAAGTCAGTCGCATCAGCGAAAATCAAAATAGAAGCTTTGAAACAAGCAGCAACAGTACTATACGAGTTAAACTTCCGAAATTGACTATCGCGAAGTTTTACGGAGATGTGAGCCAATGGTTAACATTCTGGAACAGTTTTGAATCTGCGATACATAAAAATGAACTTTTGAATAATGTTGACAAATTCAACTACCTAAAGGCATATTTAGGTGGAACTGCCATGAACACAGTTGAAGGATTTCCAATTACAGCTGAAAATTATGATAACGCGATAAGAGCATTGAAGGACCGATATGCTGAAACTGACTTATTAATTAGTGCTCATATGAATAATATCATCAATATGCAACCTCTTAGAGACTCTAATGATGTTCGTGCATTTCGAAGATTTTATGACAACTGTACAACGCAAATACGGTGTTTAGAAGCATTAGGTTTGTCATCGGAAAATTACACTAGTGTATTATGCCCCCTGCTATTAAAAATCCTTCCTGCGGATTTAGTTTTAGAATATAGCAAATTAGAAAGTAATACCCATTCAAATCTGACAAACTTACTTGATTTTCTGTCAAAATCTTTGATGTCGCGAGAAAGAGCAATGCATATTATGTCAGTTAACATAAATCAAATTTCCCCCAACGAGACTTTCGCGCCACATAGGCAAAACACTGTCGAAAACCGTGTTAGAAATGATTCAAGGAAGAATAGGAAACAAATCGCTACCGCGTCTGAACTGATTTCTACCGATGAGATAGAAAATCCCAGAAAAATTAAATGCGTATTTTGCGATTCATTTACCCATTTCAGTTCTGAATGTGAATCTGCCAGTAATTTATCGCTAGAAGAACGGAAAAATATCCTGATGAAAAAGGGAGCGTGTTTCAAGTGTTTAGAAATTAGGAAGCATATTTCTCGGTTTTGTAAAGCAAACGTAAATTGTAAGCATTGTAAGGGAAAACATTCTTCTTTAATGTGTTTTACTAAATATAAGCAGAAACTTAACGTAGATAAGAATGTCCCTCCTGAAAATTCCGTCCTCTCAAACCAATCTTCGTCGAATGAAGTTTATTTGCAAACTTTAATTGTGCGTATTCGAAATCAAGGTTTAGAACATTTACTGCGTGTAATTGTCGATTCAGGGTCACAAAAAAGTTACATTTCGGAATTTGCTGCAAATAAAATGGGGTTAAAGAGTTCGGGAACTGAAATTGTTAAGCATGGGCTTTTTGGAGGGATAGAAACTACAGAACAGCATAATCGTTATTCTGTGCTCTTGAGTAGTCTTGATCGGAAGCATAGTTTTCAAATTGAAGTAATGGATCAGAAGAAAATTTGCGCTTTTATTCCGAAGGCTAAGACAGGTCAGTGTATTAAAATTTTGAAGCGGGCTGGTATATTTTTGAGTGATATATCGTCAATGAGTAAAACATGTTTGTATGAAGAAAATAATAATGAAATACACATGTTGTTAGGAGCGGATATAGCGGATAAATTATACGCGAATGGAATCAGACATTTTTCGAACGGTTTAGTTGCTGTTAAAACTAAGTTGGGATGGACACTCATGGGAAAAGACTCAAATAAAGCTAACGTAGATAATTCACTGTTACTGTTATCTCTTCATGTTAATGACGCTAAAATAAATGATTTGTGGAATTTAGATTCTTTGGGAATTCTTGATCCAAGTGAGGAAATAAATAAAAAAGAAGCTCAAGAATTGGCGTTAAAGCATTTTAGAGATACAATAGGAAGGCAAGAGGATGGGAGATATATTGTTTCTTTACCGTGGGTAAAAGATCCTCATTTGCTAAATGATCATAAAAATTTGGCAGAAAAACGTTTGAAAAATACGGTAAAAAAAATCTTAAATATACAAGAAACTTAGGGGACTACGAAAATGTCTTTTGTGAATGGGAAACAGAGGGAATAATAGAAAAAATTCCAATTTCAGAAAATAAAACTGAAACTGCTTCTCATTATCTCCCACACAGAGCAGTAGTTAAGGAAAGTTCGACTACTAGAATTCGTCCAGTTTTTGACGGATCCGCTCATTTACCAGGAGGTTTATCTCTTAATGATTGCAACGAGAAAGGGCCTAATTTGATAGAATTGATCCCTACCATCTTGAACCGTTTCAGGATTGGAAAGTTTGGGGTGGTTGCCGATATTCGTCGAGCTTTTTTACAGATAGCTTTGCAATCAGCCGATAGGGATTTTTTGCGTTTTTTGTGGTGGGCAGAGGGCAATCCAGAAAAGACACTAATTTATCGCCACGCTCGTGTCGTTTTTGGCGTAAGTTGCAGCCCTTTTCCTCTGGCCGGTACACTTGCTTACCATCTCGATCAAGCCCCAGATGAACTTAAAGAAACTGCGCAAAAACTTAGAGATTCTCTTTATGTGGATAATTGTGTGGCTAGCGTAGACAGCGTAGCAGAATTAGAAAATTTCCGTGAACATTCTTGTAGGCTTTTATCATCCTCAAAATTTGATCTTAGAGGTTGGCAGAGTAATGCATTAATTCCTGAAATCGCTAACTTGGAAAAAAGTGAACCGGTGTCGGTTTTAGGACTTTTGTGGAACACCGCTGAAGACACGCTGTCGTGCGATGTCAGAAAAATAACAATAGATGGACCAATCACAAAAAGAACTATTTTGTCCGTTACACATCAAATTTTCGATCCGATTGGTTTTACTTGCCCAATAACTTTGATACCCAAAATAATTTTACAAGAATGTTGGAAAATCAAAGCTTCGTGGGATTCTCGGCTTCCCGATGAATTAGTGAAGCGTTTCGAAAAGTGGAAAAATGAGATTGCAAAATTGTACAGTCTAAAAATATCCCGACGTTTATCCAAATTGCCATTTACTCTTAAAGACATAACTTTACACATTTTTTGTGATGCTTGCAAGACATCTTATGCTACGTGCATATATTTTAGAGTGGAACAGGTTGGATCCCCAGTAACTTGTCATTTGATTGCCGCTAGAGCTAGAGTTGCTCCCTTAAAAAAGATTACGATTCCTCGTCTTGAACTTTTAGCTTGTTCGATTGGAGCTAGATTAGCAAACACCATCATATGCGACTTACGTCTCGAAGCCGTAAAAACTGTCTTTTGGTCAGATTCTATGGATGTGCTATTTTGGATAAAAAAGGAAGGCCCGTGGGCAACATTCGTAGAAAATCGTGTTCAAGAAATCAGAAGACTGACAAAAATTGAACAGTGGAGATTCGTACCAGGAGTAATGAACGTAGCTGACATTCCGTCCCGAGGATGTACCTTAGGAAAGCTATTGCGTACGGAATGGCTGTGCGGACCGGACTGGTTGAAGAGATCTGCCGAATATTGGCCGAAAGACGAATTTCCGCCTGCCATGGAAGTAGTGAACGCAGAAAAGAAGAAAGTTATAATCACAGCTACTAACTCCGAAGATAAGGGAAAATACTACTACAGATATTCTTCTTACGTTAAACTACTACGAATCACCGCGTGGATTTACAAATTTGTAGAAAATTGTAAAAAATCCAAAAAAGATAGACGATTTGGTGTTCTTGACAGTAAAGAGCTTCAAAAGGCTGAACAAGTAATTTTAAAGCAAATTCAATCAGAAGCTTTTGGAAGAAATCCTGACGCAAGATTAAGATCGATCAATACAATCGTAGGCGACGATGCCTTGATTCGAGTGAAAACGAAGATATTTTTTAGAGATGATGACATGCATTTTCGGCTTCCAGTTGTACTTCCCTCCGAACACCCGGTTGTCCTTAGTCTCATTCGGTGGAAACATAAAGAGTTAGGACATTGTGGCGTACAACTGCTTATGTCAGCGCTTCGAGAAAAGTACTGGATTTTGAAGAGCCGGAAAACCATTAAGAAGGCAATCAAGTCCTGTATTGTGTGTTGAAGATTCAACTCTAAACCGCCCGAAGTTCAGGAAAGTGTTTTACCGGAAAATCGTGTAAAAGATGCATCAGTTTTCGAAATTCTAGGAATAGATCTAGCAGGACCCTTGATCCTCAAAGATAACTCAAAAGTTTGGATTTTGATTTTCACCTGTGCTGTTTTTAGAGCTGTTCATGTTGAGATGTTGACTTCAGTGTCTACAGATAACTTTCTTTTGGGGTTGAGGAGATTCATCGCGAGAAGAGGCAGACCGTCAATTATCTATTCCGATAACGGAAAGAACTTCGTTGGCGCAAAAAACCAATTAAGCAAGATTGATTGGAAAAAGATTCAAGATGAAACTACTGCTTCTTCTATTGCTTGGAATTTTATCCCCCCTTCTGCTCCCTGGTGGGGAGGATTTTGGGAAAGGTTAGTAGGAGTTTTGAAGAGAATTTTAAGAAAAGTTTTGGGTCAAACATCGTTGGATTATGAAGAGATGTTAACAGTCCTTTGCGACTGTGAGAGTATCATAAATTCGCGACCGTTGACTTACGTTAGTGATGACGTTCAAGATCTTACCCCGATTACACCTTCTATGTTTTTGCAAGAGATTAGAGAAATCGGTGTTCCAGACTTAGATGTGCTGGATCATCAGAAATTAAATAAACGTCACGCGTATACACAGAAAATACGAAAAGATCTCCGTTCGAGATTTCGAGTGGAATATCTCGGACAGTTGCGACAACCTGTGACTAATAGAAATAATTCTCCAGTTCTAAAAGTTGGTGACTTAGTTATCGTGTGGACAGATAACTGTAAAAGAATTGACTGGCCACTCGGAAGAGTTCTAGAAGTGTTCACAAGTAAGGATGGATGTGTGCGAGTTGCTAAAGTCAAGACAAAAACGGGTGTCTTCATTCGTCCTGTTAAAAAGTTGTGTTCTCTGGAGTTGGGAGCGGTGTCATCTTGTGAGCTTCAAAAGTTAAAACCCCCTCCTGTGACTGTTCTTGAGGATTTGTGTTGCACCACCACCACCAGTTCATCACCTAGCCTGACAGCATTGAAGTTGAGTTCCGGAGTCCCGAGCCCTGAACTCAAGGTGGGGAGTGTGGAAAACGCCCAAGAACTGAACTGAACTGAGTAGTTAAGTTTAAATAAATTAGCCGGACTCGCGCACCTCGTAGCAGTTCTTATAGCAGTATGTAATATTCAAAATTCTTGAGATTTTATTTTCGAGAGAGTTCGTTGCCGATATCTTCATTATGTTGTGTTTATTAATTAACAAGTTTTTATTTGCAACTAACATTGTAGTTTATTGTGCTGTAATTAAATTTTTCTAAGTTAAAAAGTTCAAGTGTTTGTGTCACAATTTCTACACGAAGGAATATCTGAAGACTTCAGTACAAATGATTTCATTGCCCCGCGACTTTTGGAAGCGTTGAAGAAGTTAAATAGATGGTAAGAGTTTTTAAATTTAGAAACTTACTTTGGCGCGCAACACCTCTAAATCCATTTTCCGAAAATTTCCCCAGAAAGCACATTTCCCCAAAATGGGGGAATTTCCCCCAATCTGGTAACACTGATATATGACCTGGTTTTCCTTGCCAATCCCACCTAGATCCTAGATTTCCTCAAATTAATTTTGTATTTAGATCTTTGATTCCATGATCCTCAAAATAAATGAATTATGTTGAATTTTGAGTTGGGAATTATCTATATTTTGAATTAAAATGATCATTTTAAGCTATTTTAACTGGCTTCAGTTTCAAATTCCAATTGTACTACTGGTAGTGACCACATGTGGGGATATTTAGGAGGGATCTTAACTTTTTTATATTAAACATATTTTTTACTAAAAATGAAATCTTACTGATGTTTACCCCCCCTCCCCTCCAAAAAAATTTGCATTCAATGTTGTTTTTCTTTTAGGTATTTTGGCAGCTAAAAAGACTCTGTTCAGGAATCCTGTTCCTCAAGAACCTGGAGGTGGCACCATATTTTTTGTACGTTCTTGTATCTCTCATCCACACATAATTTAGTTATTATTTTCTGAAAATATATAAATTCATTTTCAAATCTTATATCTTTAAAACGAGCAATTCTTGTGGGTATGTATATATACTTATATTTCGTATCTCGGAAACGGCTCTAAGGGTTTGGATGAAATTTTGGATTTAATTGTAGTTTAGCATTCTAAGTTCATCTACATCAGTGTTTTTTCTGTAAAAATGCAATTTTTTTTTACAAAAAAGAGTTTTTTTTAATATAAAGTCTAATTGAGTTCAGCCCTGAAAAAAATTGTGAATTGACACATAAGGCAGACAATTTGCAACCATAACAATGAAAATCTGTCTCTTCTCGCTTTAAAATTTAAAACTTGCTTAGGGTTGCCAGGCTTGGCTGATATTAGCCACTTTAGCTAATTTCAATCACACTTGGCTAAAAACAAATTCAAAAACATTACGTAAGTCAATGTAAGGCTTTTTTTTTCAGCAAAACAAAAGCTTGACTGTCTTATTTTATTTTATTTACTTATTTTCTTTTTTACACTTCAAATAGTTTTATATGTTTTTTTTTTCAAATCACGCGCACATCTAAATTTTATTTTGAAAAAAACATATGTCTTGAGATTGTTTATATTTTGCTTTCATAATTTGTTGGAGTGGTTTGTGCATCATCGGTTTTTATGGATAGCATGCTGTATGCAGCATTTTCTGGCCTAAAGTGACCAACTACACTAAAAGCACTTATTCCTAGTGAAAATCTCGATTGGGATAAAATGGTGAATCGCAACATAGTATGGAAGGAAGTATTGGGTTAAAACCGATTTCACCATAGTAAAATTGGCTCCAAGTTCAAAATATTTTAATTAATGACAGGAAAATTGTATAGTGGAAACAAAAATGTAACAGATAGTTTAAAGCAAAATGTTGATTTAATTGCATTCAGAATCTTTGTTTGGTACTTTAGTGTTATAAAATGATTGCGGCGCATTTTCAATCCTAGCAATGTTTTCATATTTATTTTCGCAATGTTTGGTCTTAGAAACTACTTTTTTGGCAATACCGTGCATTAAATATGTATGCGAAACCAGCTCAGAGCTTTCCTATGTGGATGCCCGTGAAGGAGAGGAGGCCTATATTCAGTAGTAGATTTCTTATAGCTGAAATGACTATAATGCTGATCAAGTGATTACATGTATAATCTCATGTTTTTCTGAAGCATATCCAACAACTGACGAGAATCATAATCTTTCGTTACCGTCATGCGTTTGAAGTATAAAAAAAAAACTTTTCCAAGCCGATCGAGGCTTGGTCGTCCAGGTACTATATATTAATATTTCAAACTCATTTCAAATTATAACATCTTATTTAAATGCAAATTGTTGTGGTTTTAAATAATATCTTGTTATTTATTATGCAGTCTTGTTATTTCTTGATATTTATTTTTCTTTCATGAATATAAAGCAAAATATATGAAGATCTATATTCGAATGCGCTGATAAGCAAATTGGCAGATTACCGATTAATTCTCTGTTGATAATTGACCGGAGGTCCGATTAGTGCTCATGATGATTATTTTTAATACTACTAGTTTCTTCCTCATTTTTTTTCTTTACTAATTTTATCTTTACAAATAGTTTATAGTTGATTTCTGACAGATGATTTATTTTTCTCCACTTTCCTTATTTTCCCAAATAAATTCAAAATTTGTTCCATAGTCTTTGAGCCAATATTCATATTGTTTAAATAAAATAATATTATGTTATCTGGACATGAAAATTTACAAATTTAGTTGGGAGCCTGTGGTCAGCTAGCTAATTTAGGAGCACTTTTGATTAAAATTTATTTTTTGATTGTTAGTACCCGTTTAATTTATAAAAATTATAAGGTTTTCTAAAAAACTATATGTTAATGGAGAGAAGTATAAAAATTTGCAACATTGTATACATGTGTATAATTGTTCAAAAAAAAAAAAAAAAAAAAAAATAGTAATATTACTTACACCATCAGTTAGTAAAAAGAATGAAAATAATATGTACGTATTTTTTATCAAATGATAATGTCCTGTGAACAGTGGTGTTCCCATAGAGTTCTCCATATACGCTGTATACTCTCAAACATTTTTTATACATTTAGCGTATACCCTCAAGCTTCAAAAATTTTCATATTATGACACATTATTTAAATGAACGTGCACACATATTGTGCATAATGGATTACTAGGAGTATACCCTTAGAAAACATGATTGGAACACTACTGCGTGTGAATATTAGCTGTAAGAGTTATTCTTTCGTATTTCATTTAGTTTTATGCACTTTCTATACTCTTTTTTCTGTTTTTATTCTGTACAGTCAGTAATCTCCTGCTACTCTCAATGCAATCAACATTTTCTCTCAATCAGTAAATCTCATGCTGACATGTGATTTAATCTAAAATTTGGCCAATGTGGTTCTCCAGGGAAACTAAAGATGCTCTAAATTACAAGCAAGCTGCTTTTCATAGGTTTAGAGAAACTGGTCACAGTGCAGATAGGCTCCAATATTGTAAGGCAAGGCGTAAATTTAAGTATTTGGTACGGATTCAGAGAAGAGAGTTGGAGCAAAGACTGGCAGATAACATAAACAGGAATCCCAAGAAGTTTTTTGCATACGCTAATTCGGGGAAAGTTCGAAATAGTCATATTGGGCCACTGGTTGATGAGCACGGAATTTTAATTCAGGACGATAGTGATATTGCTAATGTTCTTAATAACTTTTTCGAGTGTTTTTAACGATAACTGTATCTCAACAGTTGACGCCAACAAGACACAAGCTATAGTACAGCTTGAGGACTTTGTATTTTCCAGGGATGACGTTTTACTTCATTTGAAAAAAATTAAAGAGACTAAGACTCCGGGACCTGATAGTATTTATCCAAAAATTTTAGTTGAATTTGCGGAAGAATTAGCAGATGTAATCGTAAACATTTTCAATGCTTCTTATAACTCGGGGACAGTGCCAGAGGACTGGAAGCTGGCTAACATTACACCGCTCTTCAAGAAAGGGTCTAAAGAGAGTGCGGGAAATTATAGACCTGTGAGGCTAACTTCGGTGGTTTGCAAAATTTTTGAAACATTGATAAAAATTAAGATAGTAAATTTTCTAGAGACTAATAATCTATTGACTAGTTTTCAGTACGGTTTCAGGAAAGGTAAATCTTGTGCAACTAATTTATTACATTTCTATGACAAAGTTACCATGGCTTTGGACAATAAGAAGCCTGTAGATGTTGTTTACATTGATTTTCAAAAAGCTTTCAATAAGGTACCGCATGTCGCTCTACTTAGCAAATTAGCTGATATAGGAATAGGAGGGAAAACTTTCATTTGGGTAAAAAACTGGCTGACCGGAAGGAAACAAAGGGTAGTTGTAAGGGGAAATTATTCTAATTGGAGTGAGGTTTTAAGCGGGGTTCCTCAAGGATTAGTGTTAGGGCCTGTTTTGTTCATTGTTTTTATGAACGATATTCACAAAAATATTTCTGGGAACATGAATTGTTTTGCTGATGATGTCAAAGTTATGGGGACTGTAGAAAATGAAGAACAAGCAAAACAGCTGCAAGAGGATCTAGATCATATTACGGAGTGGGCTAATAAATGGGGTATGGCTGTTAATGTTGGGAAATGTCAAGTGCTACATTTAGGGCATGGAAATAAGTGTACAAGTTATTATTTGCAAGGTTCAGTCATTAGTCAGGCAGGCTGATCAGGGGGTCTTAATAAGTCAGGATTTAAATTTAGCCAACAGTGCAGCATTGCTAGTAACAAGGCCATTAAGATGCTTGGGTTTATCAATAGATCTATTTCAAACAAATCTAAAGAAGTTCTTCTGCCCTTATATAGAAGTTTGGTAAGACCTCATTTGGAGTATGCTGTTCAGTTTTGGTCTCCTTATCTTAAGAAAGACATTAATGTATTGGAAAGGGTTCAAAGGCGAGCTACAAGGCTAATAAATGGACTTTCTCACTTAGACTATGATTCCAGGCTTAGAAGGCTAAAAATGTACAGTCTTGAGCAAAGAAGAGACCGAGGGGACGTGATTCAGTTGTTTAAATTTATTAAAATGAAAGATGTTACGGGGCTGAAGTTTAGCACTGAAAACAGGATAAGGGGTCATTGTTTTAAGCTATTTAAATCTCAGGCTAATATGGATGTTAGGAAAAATTATTATTTTAGCAGGGTAGTGGAACCTTGGAACAGTTTACCGGAAGAGGTGGTAATGAGCAAGGGAGTAGATAGTTTTAAGAGGGCAATTGATCTTCACTGGGGATTGTAAATTGACTCGGACCAGCCTAGCTGGGCCCAGAGCCTGTTGCTGGTCGTCACTTTTGTATTTGTATTTGTATAATGTTTGCAGAAAACTACATTTATTTATCTTTACTAATAATACAGCTGAAAGTCTCTCTGTCAGGATCTCTGTGACGCGCATAGCGCCTAGACCGTTCGGCCGATTTTTATGAAATTTGGCACAAAGTTAGTTTGTAGCATGGGGGTGTGCACCTCGAAGCGATTTTTCGAAAATTCGATGTGGTTCTTTTTTTATTCCAATTTTAAGAAGAAAACTATCATAAGATGGACGAGTAAATTACGAAATTATCATAACGTTGAACCGTAACATAGGTACAAGCCAGGCAAGAACATTCACCACACATTTGTAAATATACAGGCAAACCAAAAGACCTTTTAATTTTTCTATTACGGACAAAGCTGTGTGGGTACCACTAGTTAATAAAAGTGTTCATATTAGTTTCTTGATGAAAGAACACTTAAAAATGATTATTTAAAAAATAAAAGCTCCGCCAATTAATTGACAAAATTTGGCTGAGTATAAATAATTGGCAAAGGGGCGGATTATTTCTCATTAATCAGCACATCCCTATTCTATATCAAATTCTACATTTAGCAGCTGCTCTTTCTTATAAATAATCAACTATTTTTGTCAGGGTCAGAACCAGACTTGTTTTGGACAGGGTTTTATCAAAACATTTGGTGAGAAATCTATGTACCTCCAGTTCAATACTGGCCATTAGTGAAAATTTTTAGTTTTTGATTATGTGGCTGCATTACAATGCTATTATGGCGGACTTTAAAATAAAATGCAATTAAACTTAATAATTATCTATTGACAATAAACTGAATCAAGATTAATTGAAATACACCGCCGTTCAGTCATTCCAGCCGCTGACTCCAGTTTCGTGCTTATTAGCACTCAACAGCCCGGCATAGGAAGTGACTGAGCTGGAGGTGTAAAACCTCTTAAGGAAGCCAAGAGTGCCAAACAAACTGGTAGCTAATGTAGAATTAGCACTGACCAGATGAGTGACCGAAGCAATGGTTCGGTTCAACTCAGAAGATTGAAGGCAAGGCACAGTATTTTCAGTAAGTTACCCTACAGCCAGGGAGGGCAGTAACTTACTGAAAAAAACAAGTTTAATTGTGTTTCATTTTAAAGTCCAATGTGTTAGCACTACAATACAACCTTAAATTCAAAAATCAAAAAGTTGCACTTATGATAGTATTGAGCTGAAAGTATGATTATTATTGTTATGCTCACAAATGTGTGTTTGTTATTAAAACACAATTTCTTTAAGTTTAAAAACTGAATTTGAAATATGATCTTGAACATAGTGTCCTGTTTCTAAACTACAAGTATATGTTAATGTAATATAGCGCGGCTGAGAAAGGGGAGGGGTATGGTTCAGTGTGAAATTTTTTACAAAGCAGGAAACGTAGGGTCAAAAATATTTTTAAAAACTGTGACACAATTTATGAACAACCCCACAGCTGAACTTGGTTGTCTCAAACCGGCCTATCAAAAACACCCATCTAAGTCAAAAATTTTAAGTTTTCCTGCTTTTGTAGTGTAAATCATATAATATCGTAGAGTATATGAGGCAGTAAGAAGCAAAAGGATGTCAGTGCCAAAATTTAAAACGACGTATTCAGTACAGGAGATACTAAAGGAGAACATCTCTTCTGCTTTGGTGCAAGAGATGGTACTAGAAGCCCTGGTACATACTGCTATACTGCTGTGTTAAGCGCAAAAGTCGTATCTTCACTTTTTATCAAAATTGTGTTTTGATCACCAGGTGGTGCTTTGTCACCCATTTCACCTGACCTAAATGCAATGTTTTATGAGCATTTGTCAATGGGATATATTTCTTAAAAAGTTCTAGAAAAGTTGCATCTGAATCAAATAATGAAGGCGAAAAACTTTAATTGGCAATTTCTCATTTTGAACTTGGCTGCAGATGCGACTTTTGCACTTAGCACGGCAGTATGCAACCGGATTCAGAAAAAAAATCAACGAAAATCAGTAGAGTATTTTACTTAACCCATCTACTTACATTCCTTTACCTATCATTGCCTCATACAATTTATGCAAAAGGCTGAGTTTCAGATCATCATAATTTTTATTTGAAGGTGACCCGAGACACTCATCGGTATCTAAAAGATGTGGAGATGAGGGAGGAGGGTGGTACTCCCTCTATTATTGGAGCAATCAGGGCTGGCATGGTGTTCCAGCTGAAGGATGCTGTGAGTACCAAAGTCATTGCAGAAAGAGATGGCGAAATATGCTCGTGAGTAAATTCTACGCTTGGGCTGTCTGATCATTTGTAGTCTAATTCTTTCAGGCTGGTTCTGACACCTGTATTTGTTTTGCAGTAAATATCCGCATGCACAGTATGTGCTGCAAATAGTAGAGTTAAATTAACAGAAAAAAACCATCATTGATTTTATTTTTTCTCTATTTGCAGAAATCTGCAAATTTGTACCATTTAACAATGTAATATTTTCTTTTACTTTTCTGCATAAAAGTCTTTTTTTTTTTTTTAATTTCTTATTACTACCTCTAGATATTTACTTTTGAAACTCTGCCTATTCCTTTTATTTTTATTGTTATTATTATTTTTATTTATTTATTTATTTTGGCTGTAAATCTAATGGATTTAAACTGATTTCAAAGTTGGTCTGTACATTTTAAATGGAAATCAAAGTAATGAATTTTAAAACCAGTCAATTGCGTCAAAAAAAAAAAAAAAAGTGGTCACTTATAATTTGAATTATTAATGTGAGGTTTCAAGTTTCTAAAATTATCTAGAGACCAGCAAGCAATTTATATTATTTCTTCGTCATATTACTTTGATTATTATGGGCCATTCCACGAAAAACCATTTATTTTGTGCCACATGTGATAGCTCATGTATTTCATTAAAAAGTTATAAT
Organism: Uloborus diversus; assembly: GCF_026930045.1. Taxonomy (NCBI): domain Eukaryota; kingdom Metazoa; phylum Arthropoda; class Arachnida; order Araneae; family Uloboridae; genus Uloborus; species Uloborus diversus. The sequence goes on along the minus strand of NC_072740.1, from coordinate 8,646,819 downwards.
TTTTAAAGGAAAAATGAATAAAATGTTTTGTTCAAGAAATAAGACATATGTTTGTGATTTCTTAAGCAACAAAATTTTGTTTATTACCGATTTAAATTGTTATTTTTCATGAAATATATGACCTGTCATGTGCGGGAAAAATTGTTTGTTTTTCCATGAAATTAACGTGACAAAAATTATGTATCTAATATAAATGACTTCCCATGTTCTTGTTTTTCTTTCCACTTTATTTTTCTGATTTTCCCCCATTTTACTGAAATAAAATGTTTACTCTAGATTGGTATTAGAACGGTGTCAAAATATTCCTGAGCTGAAACTATTAGGGAGTTCTTCTGCATCAAGATTGCCGATTTTTTCCTTCGTCATCTCTCATCCAAAGTCAGGACTGTATCTGCACCATAACTTTGTTACTGCTTTATTGAACGACCTGTTTGGTATTCAGTCTCGTAGTGGCTGTGCTTGTGCTGGGCCTTATGCTTTGGACCTTTTGGGCATCAATGAAGATCTTGCACAAAGATTTGATACTCTCCTTGCTGAAAACAGGTATATTATGACTACTGCAACCTGCTTGCTGATTTGTTGTCAACTTTTCTGCCGTTAAGAGCACTTTTCTGAAAAGAGCCCTTTTTAAATTTATTATTATTATTTTTTTTTTATTCACTTATTTATTTACTTTTTGAACCAACTATTAGTACATTCATTGCTACAACATACTTGCTAACTCTACTGGTTTTTCCAAGAGTTTCCTGGACTTTGACCATTTTTTGCGATTTCTCGATTTAAAAAAAAAAAATCTCAATAAAGAAAAATGCAAAAAAAAATATCTTTTCATTTAGGAAATTTAGAAAAAAACAATCCCTGTACAATTATTTTTGCAAAGAAATTCCCTCATTTGTCTACAAATCTTGTTTTTCCCAAAATATGTATTAAGTATAAATTTATCTTTTATTCTTCAGTTTCATGTTTCAATTAATTATTCTATGTGTTTTTAACAATTTGCATATGATTGTTGGTTAAGGGACAGTAAAAAAAAGCCCTAATACAATATACCATTGCAGTTATTTACTGGAATTTTTTCTTGGAATGTTGGCAGGTGTGCTACTATTATGAAAGATAATGTAATGATTATCTGATGTGAAACATGTATTTATTTCAAAACAAAACATTTATTTTATGTATTAACAGATTACATAATTCAACATTTTAAAGAAAATTAATTAGTATTTTTTATAACTAATTAAAATAAACCAAATAATAAAACCCTCATTTGTATGTGCTGTATTGCTTTGCAGAAACTAAAATTAAATTTTGGAGGAAAAAAAAAACAAATATAAATATTTAATATTAGTAGGATTTTTGGGATTGAGTTGAGCCAAAATTTTCCAGCTCTAGTGAAAATATTAGGATAATTATAACTTCATTCAACTTTTGAGGCTTTTGTCATATTATTAGATTATTATTCACTTATTTTTTGTATATTGTGTGATTTAGTGGTGCTCACAAGGGAGGGTCCCGGGGGGAGGGGACTTCTCCCATAGGTCTTGCTTTTTTCCCCCAATTGATTACGTTTCTATGTATTTTGTGCGTAGAATAATTTCAAACAAAGGCAACAATATTTTCAGTTCTAATAAGTGAAAAAACAAAATCCTCTTGTTAAGAGATTTTTAAAAATTTGTGTACTTGTCCTATGACAAATTGCCTATTAGAATCAGAATGGTTATTATAAATACAAACACAGTAATAACCATGTTTTTAGTTTTGTAGATACAGATTAAAATGAGATTCTATCAATTTTTGGGTTCATTTTTTGATTATGAGAAAAATAAAAGCGTAAATTATTTTGCTTTCTTGTCATTTTATTATATAATGCTAATTATTTATTCAATAGTTTATTTTTTACTGTTTTTCGTTCTTGGGAATTGATAAAATCAAGTCAATAGGTTTGACGACCTAGCATGATAGGATATGAGAATGATGCTTTCAACCTTGGACCCTCCCCTTTCAAAATTCCATGTGTGCGCCACTGGTGTGAATAAATAATTATTTGTTTGTGACTAAAAATTTTTTTTTTCTTTCAGTTTGCTGGATCGAACTCACTTGCGTAGGCAAAGAGAATATTCAGAAAGAGAGGTGCTCCGTCCTGGTTTTGTTCGTATTGCTTTCCCATTTTTCATGCCCGATGAAGATATAAATTATGTTGTTGATGCCATAGCTCTGATTGCTAAAAATGGCTGGAAATTACTTCCTCAATACATTTTCAACCCAGAGACAGGAGAATGGAAGCATAAATTAAAACAAGTAAGCTTTTTAAATAGCGAATGAATGAGTTTGGAAATTCAAGCATCTAAGTTTTGTAATTGAAAATAATAGTGATACAGTGGACTGCCACTTATATGAATCACATTTTTTCTGAACAGTTTTTATTCCATAAAGCGACTAATTTAGTAATGCTGGATTTTGTTCTGTTTTGGACGATTTGATGCAATCAAGTGGTTGATTGAATTAACCCCACTGATAATAACTGTACTGCCCCTATACATGTCTGTAATAATAATGATAAAATATGTACAATCAACTCTTGTACAATAACTCAGAGTCTTATAACTGGTATATTCCTTTATATGTCAGTCTTCTCGGGTCCCAAACTCTTGAGAAGGCTTTGGGAACCTTTGATAACTCAAAAGTTTTAGTAGTATAGTAAGTATTTCAGTTTTTTTTTTAAAATTTTCTTGGACGGTTTAAACCATGAGTTAAACTTTTGTATTTGCAGACATTATTAGTTAACGCACATCATAAATTGTGTGCTTTGTATTAGAAAAAAAATGCTAAAAATTTTAAGATTTCATAATTCCAGAAAAATTTCTGTAATTTTGCTGTTGATCTGTTATTTTCTATAAATATTGGGGTTTTAAAAGAAGCAGTATATTTTAAGAATACAAATTTTAATCTGTAAGCTGTAAAAAAAACTTTCACAAGTGATAAAAGAATCTGAAATTTTTTCCTGATTGGCACTCCTAGAGTTTTCCAACTTGATTTGCGAATTCAGCTAACCTTCTGTTAAGCTCTGATGGGCTGAAACAGTTTGCTTCAAAATAAAAGTGTGACCGTGTTAGAAATAAGTGGCCGTTAGTAACGTTTTTCTGCCAATTATGATTTCTGTTGATTTCACTCAGATTTCCAACCCTAAATGCCAAATCTGCATCATTGATATTTTTTAGGTTCACTCCATAGACATTTGCTCATGGCTATAGGCTGCAGTAAATTGAGGGTGTAAAAATATATACAATATGTTTTGATAATGTCACTAAGATACCTCAAACTAAGACTTTTCCTTCCCCAAACCAGTTTCCAATTGCTTACAAAAAGAGAAAAGGGAAAGTTAAATGTTAGATTAGAATCTACATTAATAAAAATATGAAATAATTAGTTTGATATTTTAGCTCTTATGCTCAACACATAATATTTTAACTGTTAACATTTTCTTGTTGAGCTTTTAAGCTCTGTCTGATTTTTTAAAAAAATGTTTATTTGAATTTGTTATGTGTCCCCAAAAAAGTTGTCAAATGTCCCCAAATTTTCCTTGGAAAGGAAATTCTGAAGGCTATTTAATTTCGAATCAATGTATTTGTACTTTTAAACTTACATAAAACAGTTACAAAAGATTCAAGCATTTTGAAGCATTGTAAATCAAGAGAAAATAAATGCCTTAAGCAGTAGTCTGTACTAACATGAAGTGACATCTGATTGGTCTCATTCTACGCTAGATATCACTCCTGATAGTTTTCTCACTCCATGGGTGAGAGTTAGTTTTCTGCTGAACTCATAAACCTTGTTAAAACGGAGCCAGCAATAACAGTTCAATTTTTAAAGTTACATTAGAATAAAAAATATTTAGAAACATTTTATAGTGCAAAACAAATGAAACCATTCGTTATGAATTTTTGTTTTTGTAATTTTTGGGGGCCCCTAAGCCCGGGCTTGCATGTAAATCGGGGCCTTGCAACCTCCAAGCACGTACCAACTGCCCTGTTATTATATACAGAAACTGCAGTTTCATCCTTGTTTTAGACTCATCAGTCTGCAATAGTCAAAATAATTTTAAAGACTATTCTAAACTGAGGAGCCAAAAACTAGGGTGAAACTGTAGTATGAATGTCGCAACCGAACTGTGGTACACTCTTGTAGTTCTGCCTTATATCCCGTTTTGAGTCAATAACTTATAGCTAATATATGAATATCAAAGTTTATATATCACAGTCATTTTCATACCATGTTATTCATAAAGCGGATAGTTACATTAACTCGCACTGTGACTGTCTCATAATTACTCTTGTTACAAACTTTCCCAAAATATTATATTCAGCTTGCTGTCATGGGTGCAAGACCTTCCGTCTTGGAGGAAATTTCCGAAATAGAGGAGGGGACGGAAAGATATTCGATGACTTTCCTTCAGTTTTTACTTTTAAAAAAGAAGTTCTGTCTAGAACTAAACGAGCCTACTTTCCCATATACCCATACTACTTTCTAGAACCTGATCATTACTCTCAAAAATAGCTAAAATCACAAATTTTTTCAAACATAGTTTTTTTATATTTTAAGCTGATTTCTAGGAATAAAATATTTTTCACTCATCTAAAAAAATTAAAAAAAAAAAAATCTTTAACAGCTTTCAAAACAAGCAAACAGAAAAAAAAATTAAAATTAATAAGCTCATTAAAATTAATACATAATATCAAAAAAAAAATCATTTCTTTTTCCTGTTGCCAAAAATAATTTTTTAAATGAATTAATGCACTTACCAAAATAAATAAAAACAATAAAATGTCAACTTAAAAAATTAATTTTCATTGTCAAAAAAAAAAAATCGTCTGTGCACATTTTAATGTAGACAAGTTATGTTAAACATAAATGATTTTGAGTTTATTTGCTAAAAACTGAATACCTAAACTAAAACTTAAGCGTGAAAATAAAAACAAGTCATATCAACAATAAGTGTTTCACAGTTAAAACCATAGCTGCGGAGGCGAAGTCAATCTCATTTTTGGATAAAGGAGTCGGAGTCGAATATCCAAGAATTGGAGTCAGTCATTTGTCCTCCATAAATTTTTGCCAAAGCTACGAAGTCAGAGCCGAAGTCGGGGAGTCGGAGTCCGATTAATTGTCGGGCACAGGAGTCGGAGTCTGGAGTTTGGCGTCAAGAGCTATTTCCCCGTAGGCGCTAATGTTAAGGGATTTGAACTGTTCAAAATTGAACGGAAAGTTGTTCAAATCAAAAAGATGTTTTATATACAAGTTTTTCATCAAAAGCTTTTTCCTACAAAGTTTGTTTGAAGCAAATTCGCCTCACAGTTCGGAATTGCCTTGAATTTCCTCATAGGTGATAATGTTAAGTTTTTTTGAACTATATAAATAAAGAATAAATACATTTGTGCTGAAAAATTAAAAAGTCAGTAATCCAAACGTTATTAAGCACAAAACTTGCAAATGATTGCAAAACACTTGTTTCGGTGTTACAAGGAACACCTTTTTCAATGCAAAGAAGTGTGAGCTTTTGGATGAAAAGTCATCGCAAGTTTTGTGCTTAATAACGTTGGATTACTGACTTTTTAGTTTTTTTGAACTGTTCAAAATTGAACAAAAATAGTTCAAATTAAAAAGTGAAATATGGGAATGAGGTGTTCTCGCCGAGATCTTTCGAACAAAAAAAAGTTTGTTTGAATTTGACTATTCTTTCGAAAGTTATTAGTGGGGGGGGGGGGACAGACAGACAGACTGACAGACATTTTCCCCCATCTCAATACCCTACTTTCCAGTTTTTAATTTTTCGATATTTATGTAATTATTTTATATCTTTTTGACTTTTTTTTGTTTTTCGCAATAAAAAACGCGTTTTTAAAATGCATTAAGCATTCTTTCATGCTTTTTTCTTCTTTTCCTGACTTTTACTGGGAAAGTTGGCTAAAAAGGAAGAAAAATAGGATGTTTGAAAATATGCTTTAATCATTATACTGTTACATGACCATGAATTTACATCAATAATCTCTTGATTTTCGGTCATGGGCTTATTTTGTTTGCCACTTGCTTTTGGGGGCTTACTTTTCGACTCATTTAACTTTTTTTAGGTAGCTCTGTTACTGCCAAGTCACTGCATTACAGACTAGTGTTGTTGGCTATTCACGCAGATTTTTTGAGCTAATCTGTTTTTGTCTCTATTTAAAAGATATTAGATTTTTCTCTCACTATTTTCGATCATCCTTTCACTTTTTCTTATTCATTGGGGGAGGGGGGGGGGTCTGATGCATTAATGAAAATCTTGTTCGCTCTTAAACGTCTAAAGTTGAATCTGAATCACTGGTGGAAAGTGATTGCTGTCGGGATGGAATGTTTACACTAACATATCTGTATGCTGCCGGAGCATAGGGTGTCCACACATCTGGAAAAATTGAAACTATCACGGACTTTGAATATTCGATAAAAATCAGAATTCTGGAACAAATCAAGAAAGTCAAAAGCTGGTTTGAAACACTGATGGGCAACTTGTTCCTGCAGTTTTGACATGTTACTGTTAAATAACGACCAAAGCTTGATGAATTATTGAATTCTGATGTCTTTCAATGTAACACTTGCTAGAATGAAAATAGGGGCGGGAGAGAGAGAAAGGAAACAAGATAAAAAATGGCAGTGCAGGTTCGCGAAGAAACGCTACTTTTGCAAACAGCGTGATCCCCCCGCAAATTTAACCATGTCTTAAAACGTTTATATATTTGATAACCTAAAACCGAAGGGAGGGGGGGGGGGGGGGGTTCAAAAAGTCTAGAATAAAAAAATCTAAAAATGCAATTGTAAGCCATTTTTGAAATTAGTGGCGGTTCAGGATTTTTCATCTGCAAACTCTTTAAGTCAAAAATGATCAGGCTTTCTTTAGGGATGTGAAAGGGGAGGGGAGGGGGACTTTGAAAAAAATTGGAAATTGGTGTCTTAAAAACATTAATAATTCATGCTATCTTTTGTAAATTTATGAGAGAGGGTTTTGTCTATTCTAATCTGAAATGTTTTTGTAGCTGAAGTATTATTTCAGGCTATACTTAGATGACTTAAAGGAGAGGATATTAGGGACCCTCTCCCAAAAAATGTAAGTGTTAAAAACTTTTAGGCTGTCTTTGGTAATGTTGGGGGAAGGGGGGATTTCTTTTGGCGAAATTCCGAAACTGGAGTCTTAAAAGCGCAATTTTTGATCATCTTTATTGTACATGGAGGTTGGAGTTTGGAGGATTCCTCTCACGAGAAAGGTTTTTACTACTGAAGTATTCAGAACTTCATTTTAGGCAATCTTTGGGGGACCTAAGAAGAGGGAATTCAAAGGCTTTTTCTCGATAAATTTTAGAAATTAAGTTCCTAAAACAGTAATGCTGTCTGTGGTGATGAAAAAGTGGAAAAAAGCAGGGATGGGGGCAGCTTCTGAAACTTTTTTTTTTTGTAAAACTATAGTTACAAACCAGAAATTTAAGTAAAACTTAGAGGAAGCAGTTTGAAGGGGGGGGGGGGGGGCTCAACCCCAAGAATTTCTCTTTGCTGAAGTATTGAAATATTATTTCAGTACTATTTTGGCTGTCATTAGGTGAGTTAAGAGTGAGGGAAGTCAGGGGTCTCCCCCTCGAAACATTTTCAAAATTGAAGTTTTCAAACTTTTGGTTTTCTGTGGCAATGTGGGAAGGGGAGAGGAATTACTCTTTAAAAAAAAATCTAAAATGTAAACTTATGTTGTCTTTGGTGAACACAAGGAGAGTGAGGGGGGGGGGGTCCTCTGCAATGCCCGAAAAACTTCTGTTTCTGAAGTTTTAAGAACTCTGTTCTTGGCTATCTTTGGATGACTTAAGGAGGAAAAGAGTCATAAGCTTCTTGCAAAAAGTTTCCGAAATTGAAGTCTTAAAACTTTAGATTATCATTTTTCATGCATATAAGTAAGGGAGCTACTGTTCCTTGAAAAAAATTAGAAACTGGAGCTTTAAAAATGCAAATTTAGGGCATTTGTGGTGAACTTAGGGGAATCCCATACCCTTCCCCGCGCTTTCCTTCTTTTCTGGTTTGTATGCGCTACCTTAGGTAGAGTGTTAGAATCAGAACTGATTTATGCTGTAAATATGAAAATCTTATGTTCAATGATTTATTTTGTTATTGTAATAAAAATGTTTTCGATTGGCAAAAAACTAATGACATAGAGCCTTAAACGCATTTACCCCAAACATCATCCAACATCATCTAAAATAGCATTTTTGGAACTTCACTTTCGAAATATTGCCGACTGAGAGTTCCTGAACTCGATACCTTTGATCAAAACACGTATTAACCTCATGAAAAATGGCAAACTATTTCGTTTTCAAGTTTTTAATTTCAAAAAAATTTCGAGGAGAGTTCCGAACACCCTTTTCTCTAATGTTTTTGAAGATTGCCTAATATTGGGATTTTGGAACTCCCAGTTTAAAAAATTTGTGTAAGAGAGTGGCTGAACCCCATCCTTTCCCGAACATTACCAAAATGGCTTACCATTGCGTTTTTAGGACTTTAATTAAAAAAAATTCCCTGGGAGAGCCCCCAGAACCCACCCTCCTATTATTGGAAGTTGTCTACATTTACGTTTTCCGAACTACGACATAAGTGGTGAAAAGACACAAGCACAGACAAAAAAAAAAAAAAACCTTTGAATACTACAATGCATTGTATTGTTTGCATGACGCCTATCGCTAAAATTTTTTTACCATCATTTTCATTTTTGTAGGTTGTTCTTGGAAGGAAATGGCTTGGGTCAATATCCTATAAAGATGGATTTTTCTCTGTCAAAGGGGAACAGTTCAGTGAAAAGCCAGCCAGTATGATGGTAATGACTTTTTTCATACTGCAAAGTAATTTAATAAATATCTGTAGCTCTTTTCCTTCTTTATCGCAATATCTTCCCTTTGTGTGTCTGTGTGCATGTAGCTAGATATACTTCCAGATTTTATTTTCAAAATCAAAAGGGTTCTAATTTTCTCGCAAACTCATTGTTGTATTATTTATAATGAGTACGAGTGGTCAGTTTTCCATCTTCTATCTTTCTGAAGATGATATGCAGTGAGGACTCTATAAGAATAACACTAATTTAATAAGCAGAAGTTGAAGATATATTAAATATCTTAAACATCAAGCAAAATTTAAAGCAATAACTAGGACAAGTGTTTTTGAATTAAAAAAAACTTTATAACATAAAATAAACTGTAGCTACATAACAATGAATGTTCGATTTTCAATAACAGTTATACATCCTTAGTCTTGCGCACTCAAATGAGTGATTTCTTGCTTGAGTATTAAGCTCTGTGATCCAAAATGTGATGAAAACAAAATTTTATCGCTGGTCAAAATAGAAGAAAAAACTGACAAATAGGAAAAAATGTGTATATGCTCTGCAAGAACTTGAAAAATGTTATGAAATCCCTACAACACAGCTACTTGAGACCCAGTCAAATGTGCTAAATGTTCAGCACAAAGAATATAAATAGTTATAAAATTGATTGCTTTGATTCTAGCTTGAAAACTTGACTTGTTTGAACAGTTATAAACCCTTGCAATCAAATACCTTTAATAGACCAGGATCTGAAGGGGGTTGAGCATGCATGGAAAGGCTGACGCAATATTATTTCTGATTATTGTTGCAGGCATGATGGTAATTATGAAACCACATGTCGTCGCCCCCCTGGGTGGTCGACAACCCCAGGGGAGGGGGGAAAGCAGTGGGGGAGCCGTTTGCTAAAACACTCATAACTCGCGAACTATTTGAGATAAAACACTGAAAAAAGTGGCAATTGACGCAACAAAACAAGGGCTTCATAAAAGCTAAATATGATTATGGACCTATCTTTGTTAGTTTCTGAGTAAAATGCCGTTTTTGGCAAACAAGCAAAGTTTTTGAATAAAATGCGCAAAACAAACTTTTTTTGACCAAAATGAATTCCAAATCAAAATTGTTTGATTTTTTTTTTTTCAAATAAAGTCCTAAATATCATTATTCAGTTTGTTAAATCTATTTAAGCACTGTTAACGCGTTGAAAAACAAAATGACAATAGCAAGTTCGAACACGATTTGCAGTGTAGTTCAGGATCTGAAGGGGGGTTTTCAGCATGCATGAAAGACCTGACGCAAAATTATACTATATCTGATTATGAAACCACATGTCGTCGCCCACCTGGGTGGTTGACAACCCCGGGGGAGGGGGAAAACAGTGGTGGAAGCCGTTTGCTAAAACACTCATAGCTCGCGAACTATTTGAAATAAAACACTGAAAAAAATGGCAATCGACGCAGCAAAGCAAGGGCTTCATTAAAAGCTAGATATGACTACAATTATATTTAGCTTTGTTAGTTTCTGAGTAAAATTCTATTTTTCGTGAACAAGCAAAAATTTTGAATAAAATACGCATTTTTTTTTTTTTTCAAATTATCAAAATTATTTAACTGTTTAGGGAACCAATAAAATCTGAAATATCCTTTTCCAGTTAGTTTAAAATAACGAAATTATTATGAAAGCGTTAAAAAGTGAAATAAAAGCAAGCTCTAAAAACATTCGAGGTAATTCACAAAAAAAAAAAAAAAAAGTTAGCGGAATGTACCTGGAAGACTATACGCCAAAGTAAATTTTGTGGCTCTCCTGTTTTGGCGGTTTTATTTTGTAATATTATCAAAACAATGTCCCAGTTAAGTAATTACTTAATTATTTAACCTTTAACGCATTATAGCTGCTTAGTATGGGTCACAATGGCACTTTTAAAAAAATTAAAACATGCAAGTTTGCAAGTACGAAGTAATTACGGAATGGATAAACTATCAGAGTAGCCCTTTTGCAGATTTTACACCTGAGTTATGAAACATAGTGAGCGAGGCTATTGCCACATAAGCAGCATCGAAATTTCAGTGGAACGTTAAAGAAAATGTGAATAGTCTCTTATCCAGAGAAGTCCTGCAATGTCAATGTCTTCAATAGCAACTGCAAAACAGCAAAAGTAAACAAAAAAAAAACATTTAACCTGGGAAACGTTAGCTCAAAAGTGATATTAGTACATCTAAAAATCATTCCCATACAATAAGCCCAATGCTAGGTTAGGTTCATCAGAATGGTTCACTGAAGCAAAGCGAGAGGTGCGATTTCGTGAATGTAATTGAAAATGATACTTCTTGCAGCAAAACTCTAGAAGAAGCACCCTATTTTAAGAACAAAGTTCAAGTTATTAATGGAATGACTCTGGTCCATAGTGTCCCAAGCACTACTTTCAAATGCAGCAAAGATTTTGCAGGTCTCCAAATAAAAAAAAATAAAATTTTCTCTCCAATAGACAAACTACACGAGTGGACCTTAAACACGATCAGTACATCTCACTGTCGTTTTCATAACTTAAAAACCAGAAGTTCAGGAAAGTCTCCTTCGCTTATAAAAAAAATCACTAGGTACCAAACCAGTGGTTTCGTGTCATAGCCATTCCTGAAAATAAAAAGAACCTTTAAAAGTACACTTCAGAGTAAGTAATATGTAACATATCCATTCCTGCATCCAATCAGCTTCTGGTGTCTGGTAACTCTGAAAATGAAAATGAATATTATTTAAAATCTGAGAGTCAAGTAATAAATTCCTCTGAAATGCCCGAGTCCAACCAGGACAAAACACGCAACAGAATCTATCTTCCTGCATATGATTTAGTGCAGAATAGGGAAAAAAGTAACTAATAGTTTATAAATCAGAAACTAATGAATTCTTATTGGCAATCTTTGTTAAAGGACAGAGGTTGCCATTTCGTGTGCTGGTGTTGTGGAAAGGAAAAGAGCTTTAGGATGGCATCTATCTTCAGGAGCACTTACGAGAAAAGCATCTAAAATTTTACAAGCTTTTGATGCATTTTCCAACTGCGATTCAACAAGTAAAATAAGAACAAAAAAGTATGCTTTCACTTTACCAAAAAAGTCGGAAACTTTTTTGTACACTAGAGTTATCATTAAAACAATATCTGAGTGCTTCAAAATTTCAACTGTTAGAAGCTGTATTATAAAAAAAATTGTCAAGAAAATAGGTATTTCTTGCGAATGCAACCATTACACACAATAATTTCTTATCATTTCCATCAGAAATAAATATAATATCAGCTCTGTACCATGCTCCTGCAATTCTTTCCAACATGTGCTAAGAAGTATTGCTCAACTGTACTATTGAATCAATTCCCCTGTACCTTAGCAGTGTCTTTAGATGTCAAGTTTGGGTTTAACTTGAATGAAAATAAAACAATAAAGCCCCACACCTTATGATGCAGCCAGAGTTACCAGAGAGTTTAATTCCAACCTACACAGGCAAGAACTGTAAATAATCTTGTAAATGTTTTAATAATAATTCATCTTGCAGTAAATACTGTGCTATTAAGGCTAAAGCAAAAACCCATAAACTACAAACTACTCGGAAGAGAACGATTCAACAGAACAATCACAAGTCAACAAAAAAGAGCATGATCCAGCTTTCAGAATTTCTGATATATTAATGCTTTATGTATGCATATTGATATTCTGCAATTATTTTTTAATCCACATTATTTTACTAATTTTATTTAATTAGTTTTTTTTAGTACTCTATAGTGTATAATTTTATATTTATATTCATTTTCATAAAAGCTCAAGGATGCTTCTCATTTTTTATATTTATTTAGGACATATTACTTCTTGTATCATTGTTTTTTGTTGGGTAAATTATAAAAAACAATATCCGCAAAAATATACCCGCAATATTCTTTTATGTAAATTGAAAATATAAATTAATAGAAATAAATGAAATTATATTTGAATTGAAACTACTGTGGGCCTGGTTCCCTAGTTCCTCTCAAATTTAAAGCAGTATATAACAAAATTTAACAAAATTAAAGCCATAATTGAATATTTTGCAATTAGAATAAGTTTGTAAACTGAAGAATGAATAGTTCGTCATAAGGATAATAAAGCTATTTTTTTCTCCTTAACATACTGCCATTTTATTCAATGCGCCAACTTAGACAGTGCTTGCATTTTCCATTTCGCTTTTTAACGCTCACATTGGTAATAATTAAGTAGTTTTAAACAAACTGAATGATGAAGTTTCAGATTTTATTGATTCCCTAAACGGTTAAATAATTTTTAAAAAAAAACTTATCTTTGGAAAAAAAAAAGCTTTTTGTGTTTTATTCAAAATTTTTGCATGACTGCTAAAAAAGAAATTTTACTTATAAACCAACAAAGATAGAACTATAAGCATATTTAGGTTTTTCAAGCCCTTGTTCTGTTGCATCTTTTGCCACATTTTTAGTGCTTTACCTCCTACAGTTCGCGAGTTATGAGTGTTTTAGTAAACGGCGTCCCCCTTTAGTTCCTAAACTATAGTACGAATAGCGTTCGAGCTTGCTACTGTCATTTTGTTTTTCAACGCGTTAACAGTACTGAAATAGTTTTAACAAACTGAATAATGATATTTAGGACTTTATTTGAAAAAAAAATCAAACAATTTTGATTTGGAATTAATTTTGGTCAAAAAAGTTTGTTTTGCGCATTTTATTCAAAAATTTTGCTTGTTTGCAAAAAATGTAATTTTACTCAGAAACCAACAAAGATTGGTATGTAATCGTATTTAGATTTTATGAAGCCCTTGTTTTGTTGCGTCAATTGCCACTTTTTTCAGTGTTTTATCTCAAATAGTTCGCGAGTTATGAGTGTTTTAGCAAACGGCTCCCCCACTGCTTTCCCCCCTCCCCCGGGGTTGTCGACCCCCCGGGGTTGTGTAGCTTGTTAAAGCAATTTGAACATAAGTGACAAATACTAAGCTTTTAAATGATATCTGAGCAGTTACTCTTTTTTTCCTTAGTAATTTTGTAGATATGACTTTTATAGCCTAGTAAAGCAGCATATTTAATAATGTAAGTTTCTTGTAACAGAGTACTAAAATTAGTTTACCTTTGAATTGAATTGTTGATATAAGTCGATAATAAAAGCTAATAAAACTTTACATAAATGTTCAAGTAAATATTCAGCTTTTTCTTTCTTTTTTTTTTTTATAATGCAGTTCTGAAAAAATGAAATTCATGTAAAATATTCAAATCTAATTCTTTTTGCAATAAAGCATTTCCAGGGTTCCTACAGACTTCAAAAGCCCCTATAAAGACTCTATTTTTAAGTATTGCTTGTAGGAGCCCCTCTCAAAGCCATATTTAGTAGTCAAAAACCCTAAAAATAAATCAGAGGCCCTATTTTTTTAGGATTTGTGTGATTCCATGTCAAAGTTTTAAAAAAATATCCCAACATAAATTTTCAGATTTTCATGAAACTTTGAGAAACCTTACTCTTTGATTTTTTGAATTTATGTATGTTAATATTGTTTTTAAAATCTTTTATTCATAAATGATGTGTACTTAATTTTTGAAATTTGTTAAAATCACTTTTTTTGTACTAGCCAGCATTGTTTTAAAGTGTTTAATTCAAGTTCTATGGAAGCAACAGAGTTGTATAATAACTCATTTTAAAGGCACTTACATGCACTGTAATTTCATATGAAGTTGAATAATTTTCAAGAAACCTTTCACAAAATTTACCCAGGTAGCATCAACTCATCGGATTTTGCTCGGCCGATCATCGACTCCTCCTAAACTCATCGCGTAATGCACGCTGATATCGTTGCGATCAGAATCCGAGAACGGTTTTCGATGAGCTGTTTTTTATCGGAAAACTATATCCTTACGATCAAATTTCCCGATGAAAATTTGAGGAGCTGCATTTCATCGGAAAAAGAGATCGTAACGATCAAATTTTCCGATGAAAATTTGCCTAGCTACATTTCATCGGAAAAAGAGATCGTAACGATCAAATTTTCCGATGAAAGTTTGCCTAGCTACATTTCATCGGAAAAAGAGATCGTAACGATCAAATTTTCCGATGAAAATTTGCCGATCTGCATTTCATCGGAAAAAGAGATCGTAACGATCAAATTTTCCGATGAAAATTTGCCGAGCGAAATTTCATCCGAAAAAGAGATCGTAACGATCAAATTTTCCGATGAAAATTTGCTGAGCTACCTTTCATCGGAAAAAGAGATCTTAATGATCAAATTTTTCGATGAAAATTTGCCGAGCTTCATTTCATCCGAAAAAGAGATCGTAACGATCAAATTTTCCGATGAAAATTTGCCGAGTTACATTTCATCTTAAAAAAAGTAGGTCGTTTAAATTTTCCGATAAAAGTTTTCCCAATCTAAAATTTTTGGAAATCTCCCAACTGTTAAAATAGGATAAGTTTTATTATTCGAATATCCGACTATTGATCAAACGTAGGCTATACGGATCAACATTCAGGGTTGAGAATCGGAGGAAAAATGACTGAGACTTTGACTCCGAATCCGATTCCTGGATTTTGGAAAGGTTTACTCCGATTTGCTGCAAAATCAATTCAACTTTAACTCCACGATTCCAACCCCGATTACCTCACTGGAATTGCGAACAAAATGAGACTCCGACTCTTGAATGATTTCTCTCTATCTCCAAAACAATTCCATTCTGTTCAATTTGACTCCCAAAATTACCGACTCCGACTCGGTTTGCGAGCAAAATGATCGACTCCGACTCTTCACTAGCTGGCGCCACAAGTATATTCACTGAATAAAATTCTCACTTTCCGTTCAGAAATCTGTCATGGCCTTGCCCCCCGATAGATGGCGCCACAAATGATTTTTCATTTAATACATTATTTTCCTCCTTGTGGAGAGCGTTGCTTGTCTAGTGGTTAGCGTATGAATATCGTATTCCAGAGGTCTAGGGTTCGATTCCCGGCTACAGCTAATTAGATTGAGCTCATGAATCACGTTCATCAAAAGTTGTTAAATTAGAAATTAACTAAACAAGTTATTAAAGTATATTAAATAATTGTCCCAAATGACGTCATCCGAAAATACCCCTTCTGAAAGTTTTAAAGATGGCGGAAGTGTCACGTGATCATCCAAGATGGCGGACCCATCTTCCCACTGTTCATTTTTTTTCCTCCTGCTTGTCCCTATATCGCGGTTGTTATTACTTCTCATCGTATTTTCATCCTAAATTCATCGCCTCGGAACAGCACTGCCCGTATAATGGTCCAAATCTCATCGTATTTTCATCCAAAATTCATTGCCTCGGAACAGCACTGCTCGTATATTGCTCCAAATCTCATCGTATTTTCATCCAAAATTCATCGCCTCGGAAAAACACTGCTCGTATATTGCTCCAAATCTCATCGGTATAGGGAGCAAAACTCATCGGATACCGATGATCGGATTCTACTATTGCCGATGAGACATATTGGAGCAATTTCCGATGAAAACTCATCGGAATCCGATCATCGGCCGATCATCGACCGATCAAAGTTTGATCGGATTTCGATGAACGGCCGATGATCGGCCGATGAGTTGATGCTACTCGGGTAAAATCTAAAATAGTAACCTTTAAACTTTTTTGAAAAAAATATGATCTTAAATGTACTTTTTGAATACATCGTAAATTTTTCAGAGTGGGACTATAAATGACTCAATAGTTATGGCAAAAAAAGTGGAAAATCTTTTGCTAAATTTTGCTTTCAAATGTTAGAGCTTATGTTTTATCAAAGAAACAGAGTTCAACTCAATAGATAATAGCTCATTTAAAAAAAGAATTAAGTGCAGTTTAGTTTGTAACTTGAACGTGTTTTGAGAAAAAATATTTTCGACAAAATTTTACAACAAAAAATTTTGAAATAGTGCCCTTTAACTTTTCTAAAAATACTATTTGATTTATAATGTATTTTTTATAAAAGTGTCCGAAATTTTTCAGAGTGGGACATGAAGGGTTGTGCAGTTACTAAAAAGTTTTAGCAAAAATTGTAGTGATGTGTCCTACATTTTTTGCCATAACTGATGATCCTTTCATGGTCCCACTCTGAAATTCTCTGTATTCATTAAAGTACTATAGTAAATTTTTTTTCCAAAAAATTTAAAAGACACTACCCGAGTAGCATCAACTCATCGGCCGATCATCGGCCGTTCATCGAAATCCGATCAAACTTTGATCGGTCGATGATCGGCCGATGATCGGATTCCGATGAGTTTTCATCGGAAATTGCTCCAATATGTCTCATCGGCAATAGTAGAATCCGATCATCGGTATCCGATGAGTTTTGCTCCCTATACCGATGAGATTTGGAGCAATATACGAGCAGTGTTTTTCCGAGGCGATGAATTTTGGATGAAAATACGATGAGATTTGGAGCAATATACGAGCAGTGCTGTTCCGAGGCAATGAATTTTGGATGAAAATACGATGAGATTTGGACCATTATACGGGCAGTGCTGTTCCGAGGCGATGAATTTAGGATGAAAATACGATGAGAAGTAATAACAACCGCGATATAGGGACAAGCAGGAGGAAAAAAAATGAACAGTGGGAAGATGGGTCCGCCATCTTGGATGATCACGTGACACTTCCGCCATCTTTAAAACTTTCAGAAGGGGTATTTTCGGATGACGTCATTTGGGACAATTATTTAATATACTTTAATAACTTGTTTAGTTAATTTCTAATTTAACAACTTTTGATGAACGTGATTCATGAGCTCAATCTAATTAGCTGTAGCCGGGAATCGAACCCTAGACCTCTGGAATACGATATTCATACGCTAACCACTAGACAAGCAACGCTCTCCACAAGGAGGAAAATAATGTATTAAATGAAAAATCATTTGTGGCGCCATCTATCGGGGGGCAAGGCCATGACAGATTTCTGAACGGAAAGTGAGAATTTTATTCAGTGAATATACTTGTGGCGCCAGCTAGTGAAGAGTCGGAGTCGATCATTTTGCTCGCAAACCGAGTCGGAGTCGGTAATTTTGGGAGTCAAATTGAACAGAATGGAATTGTTTTGGAGATAGAGAGAAATCATTCAAGAGTCGGAGTCTCATTTTGTTCGCAATTCCAGTGAGGTAATCGGGGTTGGAATCGTGGAGTTAAAGTTGAATTGATTTTGCAGCAAATCGGAGTAAACCTTTCCAAAATCCAGGAATCGGATTCGGAGTCAAAGTCTCAGTCATTTTTCCTCCGATTCTCAACCCTGAATGTTGATCCGTATAGCCTACGTTTGATCAATAGTCGGATATTCGAATAATAAAACTTATCCTATTTTAACAGTTGGGAGATTTCCAAAAATTTTAGATTGGGAAAACTTTTATCGGAAAATTTAAACGACCTACTTTTTTTAAGATGAAATGTAACTCGGCAAATTTTCATCGGAAAATTTGATCGTTACGATCTCTTTTTCGGATGAAATGAAGCTCGGCAAATTTTCATCGAAAAATTTGATCATTAAGATCTCTTTTTCCGATGAAAGGTAGCTCAGCAAATTTTCATCGGAAAATTTGATCGTTACGATCTCTTTTTCGGATGAAATTTCGCTCGGCAAATTTTCATCGGAAAATTTGATCGTTACGATCTCTTTTTCCGATGAAATGCAGATCGGCAAATTTTCATCGGAAAATTTGATCGTTACGATCTCTTTTTCCGATGAAATGTAGCTAGGCAAACTTTCATCGGAAAATTTGATCGTTACGATCTCTTTTTCCGATGAAATGTAGCTAGGCAAATTTTCATCGGAAAATTTGATCGTTACGATCTCTTTTTCCGATGAAATGCAGCTCCTCAAATTTTCATCGGGAAATTTGATCGTAAGGATATAGTTTTCCGATAAAAAACAGCTCATCGAAAACCGTTCTCGGATTCTGATCGCAACGATATCAGCGTGCATTACGCGATGAGTTTAGGAGGAGTCGATGATCGGCCGAGCAAAATCCGATGAGTTGATGCTACCTGGGTATCTTTAAAATTTTTGAACTTGGCAATTTATGAAAAGAAATTCTCATCAATTATTCAATTTACATAAACATATTAAATTAAAGTGCATGTAATTGTCTTTAAAATGAGCTATTATACAACTTTGTAGCTCCCATAGAACTTTAGTTATAACATTTTAAAGCACTGCTGTCAAGTAAAAAAAGGTGCTTTTTAACTAATTTCAAAATTATTCATCAATTATGAATGATAGATTTAAAAAAAAAAAAACATATAAATAAATTTAGGACATTAAAAATAATTGGCATGAAGTGGCCCTGTGTAGTTAAAAAATGTGTCGGGAAAAAGGTAATAAAAGCCCTATTTCTCAATCTGCTGGAAGTGGGAACTCTGATTTCATTCTACGGCCAAATATGTATTTTTTAAAGTATTGTCTGCTGTCAAAATTATCTTCATGCTTGGTTAAAATGAATCTAGAAAATAAAATGTTATAAATTATAGCGTCAAGACATTTTTGGAATTTTAAGAATAGAAAATTATTATAGTTTAGAGTTTTAAATGTCCGAAATTTTGAAAATGGTATTTTTTAGAATGCTGTTATTCTGTTAGATTTGTATTAACAAAATAAAGCAACAGCAAAATCCAAATAAGCAGATGTTTTCAGTATTATTTAATGATACATCAAGGCCGTTTTACTAAGGTATTTTTCTCATATCTATGAAGATACCTCTAAAAATGACTAGTAATAGTCACTTACGATGAAAGTAACCTAGTATATGAAAAGGTATTGAAGAGAAAATTTGTCGTAACTACATTTATTAATTTTGAATAAAGAATTTTACAAAAATGTAAAAATCTTATGTAGGTTAGATTAGCTATTTATGAAACAACTACTCAGGGCCATATACAACAAGGTTCGTACTTCCTTAAAAAACCCTTAAGAAACCCTTAATTTCATCAAACAAATTTAAGGTCCCTAAAAAACCCTTAAAAAGTCCTTAATTTTCTGAAAATTTCCTTAATTTTTTAAAAACTGTATTAAGTTTAGTCCTCATTTTGCTATTTTTTTCTATCTCCCCCAATCAAACCTTCATTCTCCGCGATATTTGCCGAAAACGTATGTTTGGGAAATATACTAACGATGTTAAACACGTGTTTCACCGAAAAATGCATGCCTTGTTTGAGATTTCAATCTTTTTGCATCCTGCTAATATTTCAGTCATTTTTAATGTTGGACGAATTTTTCACCATATGTTACTTTATATCTGCTTATTTTATTCATTATTTCAATAATATTTTTATTTCTTAAATTTATTTTAGAAAAAATGCAAAAGTCAGTCAAAAAATGTGGTCTAACTCCCACAATCTCGGATTGTATTGAAATTTGGCATGGTTACTTTTTTTATGCATTTAAAAAAGGTTCAAAATATTTATGCTGAATCTCTAATGGTTTAAGCTTTAAAACCTGTAAAACATTTTGGAATTTCATGATTAAATGAAGCAACTTCAAGTTATTCTTTTGATCCTGAAAGAGTATTATGAAGTTTTTAAAAACAAATTTTGGGTTCCAATGCAAGAAAAAAGGATGATCAATTATTTATTTTTCACTCTGTTGTAAATTTTTACTTTACAAACAAACCTAATTTTAAAATTTACGTTCTTATTTTCAATACCTTAAATTGAAATGTTATTTAAAAAAATATTTTTCTCTAAAAATTATGAAAAATTGATATTATTGAGTGATACAGCCAGATTGAACTCGGGTTCCCTCAACCCTGTTTGAGGACTTGGGAGCTAGAAATAGCTGCCTCTCTTTCAGAATTTAAATTTATATATATATATATATATATATATATATATATATATATATATATATATATAAACTTGCAAGAAATGGTCTTAAGCAGCAAATTTGTACAAAATGGGATGTGTTAGTAGCAATAGCAACTGAAAAGCAAGAAAAACAAAACCATAGTCTTGAAGAAAAGAGATTTTAGTTCTTTTCCTTCACCTTACTCCAATAATGTATGCTAAAAAAAAACTAAAAAAAAAATATGATGCTTTACTGTACAGATAATTTTCTAGTTATCCCCATTTTCCTAATCTTTTTTTAGAATTAAAATTTGAGAAATAAATATCATGCTTTAATAACAATATGTGTCACGTATTGTATTAATTACTACCCATTTATTTCAAGCATAATTAATAGGGAAAAATTTTCGTATTATCTTTGAAACTGGTAAATTAGCCATTTTTTGTTGACTTTTGGAATATCATGGACGTACTCCAAGGACTATTTTGATTGCATCTCCTTTCTGCATGATTTTAAAAATTATTATTATTTATTTTTTTTTGGATTTCCTCTCTTTTGCTCTCTGACTACTCTCCTTCCTGTGATCTATGAAAATTTAAAATATAATTTACTGATAATGTGAACTTGCAGTCAATTGCCCCTGTATATTTATATATCGGGGGTTCTCAAACAATTTCGTCTCGCGGCACCCTTTGAAGATTTAGAATTTTCTCACGGCACTCTAGTTCATCTCTAAAATAAGTCGTTATTTTCAGGGGTGTTTTCCCCACACCTGAGCACAGTTTGTGCACATATGTGCAGCATATGCAGCACAGGATCATATCCTCCTCCCAAATACTCCGGCGTTACATAAAACTACAAGTGTTAATGATGAACTATGGTGCGAACTATGATCCTATTGTACTACAATCTACTTTTCTATGTTGTCAAACCTTAGGAGAAAATGACGGCACACAACGACATTTTTCTTTTTGAATTCGTGACCTACATAATTTAGGTTTCAAGAACAGTATGTAACTTTTTTTATTCTAGTTCAACTTCCGAAAAGCACGTAGAAACAAAATTTTACCACAAAAGATCAGTTGGTTTTGATATCACTCTTCTGCAACAAGTTTTGTTACATTTTTGCACTATTGCCTGGTAGTTAAAAATGACTTGTTGATAACGCTTTATCATTAGTCAGGCTTTTTGATGATGATGAAAGAAGATTTAGTGAATTTATGTCATATTGTATCAAAAAATGGAGGATTTCCTTGCTGGTCAACCAGTAATTATTTGGTGCACTCACCTTACCCAGACACTTAGCAGCACCCCTCACCTCTCCCTATGGCATCCAGTTTGAGAACCCCTGGTATATGTAATATGTATCAAGTACTTTGCCACCTGGAAAACTTAGAAATGATGTACCTAAAGTTATCTAATTATTTCCGATGAGTCCTTAAATTTTTTTGAAAATTCTTAAAAAGTCCTTAATTTTCTCTTTTAAAAATGAGTATGAACCCTGTACAAGGGAGGGGGGTTCTTAGGGTTCACCCCCCCCCCAAAAAAAAAGTTTGGTTTGACATTTAAATGTTTGTTTATATTTAAAATTTTTTAAAAAATAATGTTCCAAAACTCAAATGGCTTTTATATGTATATTAATTGCATAAAACGCTTTCATAATAGATAAACCAACAACTTGAACATTAGGGCCATTCCACCGTCACGTGCGGGGCAAGAATATGCTTAAACTTCATTAACTTATTGTCATATCTCTTAATATTTTGATGAAACAGGGGTAAGCAATTTTTTTAATCTTTACATTTGATACAAAGATACTAATGACACAATTATATTTTTATTAAACAAATTTGCTATTTACAGTAAAATTTATTTATATGTGTCACATGCGGGACATCCAAAGTCAGCCTCTGGTAACTTGCTTATGAATAAGCTAATATTTTTGCTCTATTAATACAGTAATAACAAAACAAATTGTAGATTTTGGAAGCTATAGTTCCAATGTAAAGGAAACATATCTCGTTAGTTTAGAAATAATTATTTAAAACATTGAAAAAAAAAATGTATATACCCATTCCATTGAAAATGGTCATTTTGTCCTGCACATGACGGTTCCTATATTTCATAAAAAAGAAATAATTTTTGAAGAAAGTTTTTGTGAAATAAGTCACACATGCATTTGTGATTTCTTAAGCAACAAAATTTTGTTAATTATCCTTTTAAATTATTATTTTTTATGAAATATATGAAGCGTCACGTGCGGGACAAAATTACCCTTTTCCGTGGAATGGCCCATTAGCACAAATAGCTCAAAGCACCACATGAAATTTTTTAAACCCTCCTCGAAATTATTTTCTGGTTACGGCCAGACTGGTGTGGCATAGTGGGCATAAATCCGCCAAACTTGCAGGTTTTGTGCTAGGATCTTCTATTACAGCTCGAAATGCGGCAAAATTCTTCAACTATTTTGTAGCGGTGCTAAAATTTTGAATTTCTTACCCCCCTAAGCCCCGCAGAGCTCAGAAGGGACCCAAGTTGCGATTTTGAAAACTAAAAAGTATAACTATATTTTTTCCCTGATATGTGGCTGAATGCTTAGTATAAATCGAGAAATTGGATGATAAAACACAGCTTTTGATTGCTGCTGGGTGTTAAGATATGCTTTTTTCCACCATATAAGTCATTAAAAATATGATTTTTCAGGTTTTTGTCCTTTGAAAAAATGGGTTTTAACCGTCTTCGCACATTTCCCGTGCAAGAACAAATACATTTCAATTCTAAACTGCAACTTATCATTCATTTTCCAAAGTTCAAAAGGTAAAAACCTCCCTAAAGCACCGAAAAATCGCTCAAGTCCGAATTTCAGCTTGAGATCCTACCAATTTCCACGAGAATGCATCTGTACAATAGCGGAAAATGGCTTAATTTATGTACAGGGTGTTAGGTTTTAACCTGCAAGACTTTATTTTCTCAATCGTTGAGATTCTAGCTCAAAACCAGCGAGTTTGGTGGATTTTTGCCTGCTGCCACACTGTGCAGCCCTGCAACTACTGTAAGTTGAACATTTAATTAAGTCAAAACACCAGTTGTAGAACTTTAATCATCAATTTCTCATTTTGAGCTCTACCGTAGATACCGCACATCTGCTTAGCATGGCAGCATTGACATCTAATACAGTCGAATCCGGTCCAGTGAAATATATTATTAAATTGAGGAAATCCTTAAATTTGGTATTGTTAAATCAAAGTTATACTGTAATTACAAAGTACAGAACTTTAATGTTTGGAGGATAACAAATATGATAACCAGCTTCTAGAGAGAGCAGGTGCATCCAGTAATGGTTTAACTTATAAAAACCTTTTTTAAAAAATGAAAACTTTGGTGCCCTGTGCCTCAGCTTGGAATGGCATTTATCTAATTATGAGCCTACATGTACATTCAAATGAAATGACTAATGTTAAACTCAAACTTAATATGCATGTAATCTTTACTAATAATAAAGCTGAAAGTCTCTCTGTCCGGATCTTTGTCTGTCAGGATCTCTCTCTGTCTGAATCTCTGTCTGTCTGTCAGGATCTCTGTGATGTGCATAGCGCCTAGACCGTTTGGCCGATTTTCATGAAATTTTTCACAAAGTTAGTTTGTAGCATGGGGGTGTGCACCTTGAAGCAATTTTTCAAAAATTCGATGTGGTTCTTTTTCTATTCCAATTTTAAGAAAATTATCATAAGATGGACGAGTAAATTAGGAAATCATCATAACGTGGAACCGTAATATGGGCACAAGCCAATTGGTGAGATACGAAATTATCATAACGTGGAACTGTAACATGGGTACAAGCCAATCGGCGAGAAAATTCACCATACATTATTTGTAAATATACAGGCAAACTTAAAGACCTTTTAATTTTTCCATTACGGGCAAAGCCGTGCGGGTACCACTAGTGCATGCATAAAATAGCTGCTGTCTTTTGTCTAATAATATGAAAATAGCAAATCAAATCATATTCTTTTAACTTGAAATTCTCAAGTGCAAACAGTTTGAAAAACAAATCTTTTCCTTATTTATTAATTGTTTTATTTAATTATTTATTTTTTTTAATTTATTGACTTATGTATTTTTTTTTTTTTTCAATTGTGTAAAGATAGAATTTTGGGAAAAATCTTGCATTGTTTTTTTAATCATCAAGCCACTTGTTTAACATTTGCTGTTATTTTATGCAAAATCTCCTCACCTAGCTGTTTTTGCTGATAATTTATTTTTGAGATTAATTTTTTCTTATAATAAACATAAGTATTGTTTAAAGCATTCTGTTCTTTCTCCAGGATATGTTACGTGATGCTGAAACACAATTTCAGAATGCTGAACAGGTAAGAAAGATAAAACTTTCTATTTAGTTAGTTTACTGAAAGTTTTGGGCTATTTATGTGTGGGTTTATTATAAGGGAAAGTAGGCTGACTATGCTCTCTTGAGGAAAAGGATTGATAGTTAATTAATTATACTCAGAAAAACAAGTATTTTATGAATGAACGTAACTTTAAAGCATCAGGAACAGTTTTCCATATGTTATGCAACATATTTTTTGCCGAAAACTTTTGGATTTTTTTTTTTTAATCACTTGTTTGATTGCACCATGGATTGAATGAAAATTGTGATTGAAGTTTGGTTTGTTGCACTTTAAATATGATAAAGGTATGCATACAGGGTTCTCATAGGCCTTCAAAAGCCCCTCTCCAAGTATTGTTTGTAGTGATCTTTCTAAAGTTCATATGAGTCGATCAGAAGCAAAGTGATGTTAGTGGACTTTTTAAACTTTTGAGTAAAGCTCGTTTAAAGTTCAGATCCTAGGTAGACCTTCATTGAATTTTTTCTCTAAATCTAATGTTTTATAGCAGCACCCACCAGCGATATTAGTAGCATCTTGTGTCCCAAGACATAGGCGGGTTTCTATTATCATTTGTACTGATTATCTCCAAATTTTTAATTTCAGTACTTGCATCCCTTTGCTTCTCACTGCCTCCTATTTAGTTGTCAAAAGCCCTAAATATTAATCAAAGGCCCTATTTTTTTTTTTTTTTTTTTTTTTTAGGCTTTTGGGTCATTCCATGTCAAATCAAAAAAATATCTCATTGTGACCATCTCAGATTTTTGTGCAACTTTCAGAAACCTTACTCTTTGAAGTCTTAAATTTATGTATAATTTTATATCATTCATAATTGATGTGTGATTGATTTTTGAAATTCATTAAACAGCACTTCTTTTTACTTGTTAGCAGTGTTTTAAAGAGTTTAATTCAAGTTCTATGCGAGCAACAGAGTTGTATAATAACTCATTTTAAATGTAACCATATGCACTTTAATTTCATATGTAGTTTGAATAACTTTGGAGGGAAAAAAAACTTTTTCTCAAAATTAAAAATTTCAAACTTTTTTAAGATATTGTCTTTTAAATTTTATTTAAAAAAAAATCTTAAATGTATTTTAATGAATACTTCAAAAAATGCTCAAAGTGGAACTATGAATGGCTCAGCAGTTACGGAAATTATTGTGGATGCAATCAACATGTTCTCAAATCATCAATCACAAAAGCAGTCATCTAGCTGTTGCCAACACTTACCTTCAGTTTGTATGTTGCAGAATTTTATAATAAAACTAATAATCTGGGAGGAGGACACAAAAACTTTCCCTCCAACGATGACAATCCTTACGATGAACTTAAAATGATGTTTTCTAGCTGGTGGTACAGATCTCACATTTTAAATTCAGATACATTTGATTCGGATACATTTGAGTTACTGAGGGCCAATACCCAACTATCTGTAAAACATTACGTTTTGAAAAAAAGTGAAATTTTAAATTGGGATTCTAGATATCTTGTTAGTTTCCCAGTGCCTCACTGGTAATATGTTTTCCATTTTTGAACTCTTTAAATGATCAGTTGTTTCAAGAACCGCTGTGTTGTACCTCTGCCTTCTATTCTGGTCAGGTTTGACTCTCAGATTTTGCTTGAGTGTGTCAGTGAATTCTATGAAAGAGAAGAGCGCCTGAAGTAGAAATGTGGAAGATAGAAAGCAAATCAGTTTTATAAATATTTAAATAAAATGTTGCAAACCAACATACTAATAGATAGATAATACATACTATAGAAATGTTTTTATTTGCACTTTTATTTACGTTTTATGTAGGCTAACTGTTTTATAACTAGAATACATGCTAATAATTTATGTGTCATATTCATTTAGAGCATTTTAAAAGCACAAATTTTGAAAAAAAAATGTATTTGTGATTTTTAGGGATCCATATTATTTCTATGTTTATTGACTGGTCTTATCTAGCTTTTTTTTTTCCAGATGGCAACCAAGAAATTTACGCCTGATCAGCAACTTGTCTTTGATACAGAGGCATCTGAAATAAGGTGGTTTTTATTACCAAGTGAAGCAACTCAATACCTTACTGGCAGTCAAGTTAAACCAATCAAAAATCCTGTATTTGTCGTAAGAACTGCTAAACAAATCCCACATGCCTACTTAAATGGCAGCTCAAATGGCACACTTGACTCACCATTGAAATTAGTTGATGAAAATTGCAATGTTCAAGATGGAAATGTTGTTTGTCCCGAGAGGGATAGATTATGTTTGGAAGAAGAAATAAACAACAATCAAGAACGCCAAATTACATGTAGTCTAAGAAACAAATTAGTGATTTCAAATCCCTCCGAAACTTCTGAAGCCTTGAGGAAATGCAAATGGTTTTCCCCTCCTGGTTGCATCTTCAGGCCTTTCTTGAAAGTAAGTGTATTTGCTTATACACGCAAACCCTGTTAATGCGAAATTTTGGGCCTGCCTGATATTATAACAAAATGATTAGAGTTTATATCTGATACCATTTTGGTGCCACAGCCAGTTTGTTTAGTATTAAAGTACTTTCCATGTAAACCTTGTTGATTAAATATAAGTTTACATGTGTCATTTCAAACAAACTGTTTCTTTTTATTTGATGCTAACTTAAAGCCACAAGTTGCTTTAGTTCACACTATTCTAGTGTCACCAATAACTCAAAAAATTCCATCATTCAAAAACGTATTTATAACGTACATTATAAGAGTAGTTGTAACTCTTTCATAAGGAAAAAAAAGTAATTTATTTTGTAAAATTGTTTTTGTCTGATGTACATATTTTTGACTTTTTTAAAGTTCTCATTGTGTTTAATAATGCTATTTCATGGGTTTATTCCCCTTTTCTTGGGTATAAATAAACTTTATACCTAGTTTACTTTGTGGTCCTATGGATATACTCGTATACTGCCGTGGGTAGGTTAAGGACAGTAACTGCAGAATTTTCTTTTTTTTACATTTTTGTCATCTGTTGTACATTAGCTTTATTGTACAAGCTTGCTTATTTGGTTTTCGCTGAAAACAAGGTTCTAAAAAAACATCCAATTTATTATAAATCGGTAGGCCATTCTAATAACAAGGTTCGTACTTCCTTAAAAAACCCTTAAGAAACCCTTAATTTCATCAAACAAATTTAAGGTCCCTAAAAAACCCTTAAAAAGTCCTTAATTTTCTGAAAATTTCCTTAATTTTTTAAAAACTGTATTAAGTTTAGTCCTCATTTTGCTATTTTTTTCTATCTCCCCCAATCAAACCTTCATTCTCCGCGATATTTGCCGAAAACGTATGTTTGGGAAATATACTAACGATGTTAAACACGTGTTTCACCGAAAAATGCATGCCTTGTTTGAGATTTCAATCTTTTTGCATCCTGCTAATATTTCAGTCATTTTTAATGTTGGACGAATTTTTCACCATATGTTACTTTATATCTGCTTATTTTATTCATTATTTCAATAATATTTTTATTTCTTAAATTTATTTTAGAAAAAATGCAAAAGTCAGTCAAAAAATGTGGTCTAACTCCCACAATCTCGGATTGTATTGAAATTTGGCATGGTTACTTTTTTTATGCATTTAAAAAAGGTTCAAAATATTTATGCTGAATCTCTAATGGTTTAAGCTTTAAAACCTGTAAAACATTTTGGAATTTCATGATTAAATGAAGCAACTTCAAGTTATTCTTTTGATCCTGAAAGAGTATTATGAAGTTTTTAAAAACAAATTTTGGGTTCCAATGCAAGAAAAAAGGATGATCAATTATTTATTTTTCACTCTGTTGTAAATTTTTACTTTACAAACAAACCTAATTTTAAAATTTACGTTCTTATTTTCAATACCTTAAATTGAAATGTTATTTAAAAAAATATTTTTCTCTAAAAATTATGAAAAATTGATATTATTGAGTGATACAGCCAGATTGAACTCGGGTTCCCTCAACCCTGTTTGAGGACTTGGGAGCTAGAAATAGCTGCCTCTCTTTCAGAATTTAAATTTATATATATATATATATATATATATATATATATATATATATAAACTTGCAAGAAATGGTCTTAAGCAGCAAATTTGTACAAAATGGGATGTGTTAGTAGCAATAGCAACTGAAAAGCAAGAAAAACAAAACCATAGTCTTGAAGAAAAGAGATTTTAGTTCTTTTCCTTCACCTTACTCCAATAATGTATGCTAAAAAAAAACTAAAAAAAAAATATGATGCTTTACTGTACAGATAATTTTCTAGTTATCCCCATTTTCCTAATCTTTTTTTAGAATTAAAATTTGAGAAATAAATATCATGCTTTAATAACAATATGTGTCACGTATTGTATTAATTACTACCCATTTATTTCAAGCATAATTAATAGGGAAAAATTTTCGTATTATCTTTGAAACTGGTAAATTAGCCATTTTTTGTTGACTTTTGGAATATCATGGACGTACTCCAAGGACTATTTTGATTGCATCTCCTTTCTGCATGATTTTAAAAATTATTATTATTTATTTTTTTTTGGATTTCCTCTCTTTTGCTCTCTGACTACTCTCCTTCCTGTGATCTATGAAAATTTAAAATATAATTTACTGATAATGTGAACTTGCAGTCAATTGCCCCTGTATATTTATATATCGGGGGTTCTCAAACAATTTCGTCTCGCGGCACCCTTTGAAGATTTAGAATTTTCTCACGGCACTCTAGTTCATCTCTAAAATAAGTCGTTATTTTCAGGGGTGTTTTCCCCACACCTGAGCACAGTTTGTGCACATATGTGCAGCATATGCAGCACAGGATCATATCCTCCTCCCAAATACTCCGGCGTTACATAAAACTACAAGTGTTAATGATGAACTATGGTGCGAACTATGATCCTATTGTACTACAATCTACTTTTCTATGTTGTCAAACCTTAGGAGAAAATGACGGCACACAACGACATTTTTCTTTTTGAATTCGTGACCTACATAATTTAGGTTTCAAGAACAGTATGTAACTTTTTTTATTCTAGTTCAACTTCCGAAAAGCACGTAGAAACAAAATTTTACCACAAAAGATCAGTTGGTTTTGATATCACTCTTCTGCAACAAGTTTTGTTACATTTTTGCACTATTGCCTGGTAGTTAAAAATGACTTGTTGATAACGCTTTATCATTAGTCAGGCTTTTTGATGATGATGAAAGAAGATTTAGTGAATTTATGTCATATTGTATCAAAAAATGGAGGATTTCCTTGCTGGTCAACCAGTAATTATTTGGTGCACTCACCTTACCCAGACACTTAGCAGCACCCCTCACCTCTCCCTATGGCATCCAGTTTGAGAACCCCTGGTATATGTAATATGTATCAAGTACTTTGCCACCTGGAAAACTTAGAAATGATGTACCTAAAGTTATCTAATTATTTCCGATGAGTCCTTAAATTTTTTTGAAAATTCTTAAAAAGTCCTTAATTTTCTCTTTTAAAAATGAGTATGAACCCTGTAATAATAATTATCCATTAAAATGAAATCAATTTAAATAAAACAAGATGATAATAGATAAGCCAAGAGCTTACTTTCATTTGTTCATCTGTTGTTCACATTGAGCTTTCTCTCTATAATCATTTTATATTTCTTTTAATTGTGTAGTGTTGTCATTGTTACATGCTTTATGTAGTCACTGCTCAATAATTTAACTAATAAAGAAATTAAATACATTTATTAGCTAACATTACATCACATATCTACATACTATGGTGGTTCGAGAGAGACTGACTGTTTTACAATATGAATGCGAACGCAGAACAAAAATGAATAAGTTTTCATTTGGATTTGAAAGTTCCCGTTTCAGTTTACAGTTTTGGTTTGCGTTTAGCAAGGTTCCTCTTCAGAGATCACTATTGGAACGTCATTTCTAATACAATTCCAACATTTTCTTATTGTTCGTATTGATTCCAACACACATTTCTTCAAATATCTTGAAAACTCATTTCTGCAGATACTGCCGTTTACTTGCCCACAGCAGCATACTTTTTCAATATGCAGTTATCACTTTCTTGCTGCTGAGGTTTTATTTTTGGCCTGTTATAAGTAAATAGTACCGTACAACCATGCTTATTTATTTTTTATTGTAGAAAAAAACTTCTCCTTACGTAAAAGCAATTTTTTTAATTCCTGGGAAGTGTATCCTTTAACCACTATTGTATAGAAGGAAAAAAAATCCAAATGTTAAAGCAGCAGTCTGAGACGTAGCCAGAATTTGTTTCTGGTAAAAGGTGGGTTTTGCTTAGCAAGAATTTAAAGTACTTGGAAAAGGATACTGTTGACGGCAATCGGATATATTTTTAATGGATAGTTCAGATTAAATTATTTCAAAAACTAATTTTTTTCTTTTCATTTTTTATTTACTTACTTATCTATTTATTTTTGTTAGTGACACCACCACCATACATAAATAAATGAAAAAAAAAAAAAAAAAAAAAAAACAATTTTTAAAAATTAAATGAAAATTACCTGCTTACATTTCTTATTTCCTTCAGTACATCAAATTAATGTTCAGAATTTTTTGATTGGCTGTTTATCCTACATTTTCAGCTTTACAGAAATCAATACCCTTTCTAAATGTTGTTATTATTTGTTTAGGCTGTGAATGAATTTAATATGATCCAACCTGGTGATAGAGTTCTGGTTTGCCTTTCAGGAGGAAAAGATTCTCTTTCTTTACTTCACACTCTACGCCAGCACCAGTTTTATGCCAAGAAAAAGGTAAGAGATAGTAGAACCCTTTTCTAGCTCTCACTCGTCGGTGCATTTAACAATTATTTTTGTGTGAATGTTTTAAATGGTTATCAAAGCACAAAAACTTAGATAGGTGATTTTAGTTTTTCTTTTTTTTTTTAATGACTTATATGTAAATACCGAAATGCTCTGTAAAATTTCAAAATCAGCACAAATGTACCACAAATCGTTTCTCCTAGGTTCACAACCCTGCTAAAACGTTCCGTTTTCTAAAATGACGTAAAGGAACAGTGGGAATGTTTCCAATTAAATGTAGTTTATTTGGGTGACATTTGTTGAAGCATTTTCATAGCAATATTTTTAATTTTGGGAATTTTTATGTTGTAAATGTATGTGTGCGTCAGTGGTCCTTTTCAAATGCAATTAAGAAGTTATTTATCAAGAGGAACCTATCCACTTTTCATAAAATCTGAATTTATATTTTCCAAATCTTTCAGATGACCTTAATCAAATGCTTTACTCTCAAAAAGTCTAAACTGTTCAAATCCTAGTTTATTTAAGGATCAAGTTTGACTTTTTGTTTAAAATTTTACGAAACTATCCTCTGTAATTTTAACTTTTAACCAAGATGACATATTCTGAATGAATCTGATGTACAAAAACTTTTGGACTCAAAAGAACACATATCCAAAATTTCCCAAATTTTTATCCACTAGTCATTTGGTTAAAGTACTTGGATATGAGTATTAGGGTGGGCCAAAAAAAATCGAATTTTTGCTAAGCACTTAGCTTTAGTGCGGAAAATTCGTGACTCCATAATACTAATTACTGTACAAAATTTTGTGACTCTGAATTAATGTCTTCTGCTCTGGCAAGAGACTTGAATTTTTGAGATTTTTAAAAAAACATCAAATAAAGAGAAAATTTACAAATTATTTTAAATCTCGCTGAACTTTAAGCCCTTAGTGTGATAATTTTTTAACTTCCTAACACAAACTACTACATAAAATTTCAAGCCTGTGAGTTAGTATTTTCTCCTCTATCAAGAGGCCTGAGTTTTAAGAATTTTACTTCAAATTTCTCAAAACATTACAAAATAGCTGCTTACCTGATGCGCTGCAATACTTCAAATTTTTAATCACATCAACGGCATTAGACCACCACTTGAACTAAGTCCTTCCTTTAAGGGGTTAGGGTGAACGGGGTTAATGCCCTAGTTTAGAAAACTAACACTTTTACTTATAAGTCGGCTTAGTTTTGTGGTTTTCCAATCAAATTTCATTAAGTTATGCCCCCCCCCCCCCCAGAAAAATTCAAAATGTCCTAAATTTTATAAACTCTTAACACAAATTATTATGCTAAGTTTCCTATCTCTGGGTTAATTTTCTCTGCTCCGACCAGGAAGTATACATTTCAATGGGAAAAAAAAAAACATTTTTTTTGTATTAGTATTCTGTGGCTGTTGGAAGTAGGTAGATATGCAAAATTTACAAGGTCTTAAATGTTCTAATAAATTGCATGTAAGAAAAAATTTGATTAAAATCAATGTTTTTATACAAATACAAAAACTCTCTGGGAAATATGCAAAACATTAGAACTGCATTTAGGATACAGATTTCTATTCATTGAGGAAAAATTATAAAATTACTTCTAAAGATTGTAAACTATGCATTATTAAAACTACAAAATGTACCTTTTAGAGCAATTGACGGAATCGATTACATTGATACCTTTTTTGGCAAGTATCTTGATGTAAAAAGAATTCGCACGTATGCTTAGCTCTGTCTCCAATAGAATGGTTGGTTTTTATTTTAAACCAGGATGGAGTATATACATCAATAAACTTGACCAAGATTTGCCCAAGTTGGTGGTTTTATAGTTAAAGTGTAAAAACTCAATATTCCATTAGCTGTTTTCAGACAGCGAGACATATTTAGCGCACCCTGATTGCCGTTAGTAAGATAAGGAGAGCATACGCCTTATTTTATGGCATATGATATTAGTAAATATTGTTGGTTTTTACTCAACATCATCGGGTCAACTTGCAATCTAATGGCTTAAAACCAATTATGGGACACTTTTCAGAGTCACACAGCCTTTTTTAATTTTACTGGATGGATGTTGAACCATCAACAAACTAGAAGAGACCGCAACGAGAGTTTGTTAATATGTAAAAGGAAAATACCTCACATGAGAAGTCTGCGAAGCTTTTGCTCCAATTGGCGAACAATTCCAGCTTTTAATCTAGTGAATTTTAAGTATTTTGAAATATGCATCAGATACAGCAGACAACTTCTAACAAATATTTAAGCCATGTGACTTCCTGATCATTTTTCCGGTATAAACAATGAAATAAAGCCTATTTCAGTTCAAGAAAAGCCTATTATTTCAATTTTTCCAGGGGGGTGGTAAAGGAGGTGAATTCAATGAAATTTTATCAAAAACTACAAAAACACGCCCATTTATATGTAAAAACGTTAGTGTTTTAAAGTAAGGGGGCCATTGACCCTCTTCACCCTAACCCCTTACAGGAAGGACCTGGTTCAAGGGGTGTTCTTATGCTGTTGATGTGATTAAAAATTTGAAGCATTGCAGCCTATTAGGTGTGTAGCTGCTTTGTAACATGTCACTCGTACTTAAGGAAATTTATGTAAAATTCTCAAAATTCAGACTTCTTGCCAGAGCAGAAAAAATTAACTCACAGGTTTGAAATTTTACACAGTAGTTTGTATTAGGAAGTTACTGCACTAAGGTTCTTAGGAATTTAAAATATTTGATAAATTTTCTCTTTATTTGATGTCTTTCTAAACATCTCAAAAACTCAGGATCACAAAATTTTGCAGAGTAGTTAGCACTAGGGAGTCACAAATTTTTCGCACTAGGGCTAAGTGTGCTGTAAAAATTTGATTTTGTCGGCCCGCACTAATGAGTATATGAGGTGGTGAAATATTAGGTGTTTGCTAAAACTTAAACTCTCAACATTCAGGTTTTTTGGTCAAAAGGGCACATATCCAAAATTAAGATGACAACATTTCCTTGTTTTTTTATGCCAACATTTCTTACTCTGTGACATAATCCGTTAGACTTTTCTGTACCCAGAGAAAAGGATAAAATTGTTTTACTGTTATCTTCAGTGGTGCAACAAAGGAGGGGTTTTGGGGGTGAACCCCCCCCCCCTTCCCAGAGCCATTGGTTTCAACATAAATGCAAATTTTTATACAGTAGTTTATGCATATGAAAAGGCTGTTTTGATTTTTAAAAAAAAATCCTCCAGAAGGTATTTCTGGCTGCTCTAGTGGTTATCCTAATTTGTTTCTTCCTCCTGATGAACATTTTTGGAAAACAGATATGTCCGTTTTGATAAATTACTTCTCAATTGGTTCTTGTTATTTAGTAACTTGGTACTTGCCCAAAGTGGCTTTAGCTAGTATTTGTAATATTAGTTAGTATTTATTTAGAAATTTGTACATTGTTATCAGTGGTCTGGGAAAGGAGGTGGTCACCAATTCGAGACTCCTCCCTTAAAGCACAAAAGTAAAGTCTGACTATGAGAACTAAAGTTATTCCTTTCTTTTTAAAATCTTTTTCTCATTATCTAATTATTTTATGTGTGTGACTGTGCTTATGTAAAAATTAAGTCAAGCTCTGATTGCTTCTATTTATATTTCCAATTAGCAGAGTTTGCCATTTTTAGCCTGGACACCGTTTTGAGGAACTGCCACTCTCAGCAGATGTTTGGCTAGATTTGTATTTAGTCAGCGACTTGAGGGTAGTACATTCAGCAGGCGATGGGCGGCACCAGACCATGTTCTGTGCCTGAATCCATGAGGTCTGGAGTAATAAATGGTTGTGAGCTGTTCATTGGGGAGAAAAGAGCATTTTTGACAGGGGAATCCTATATGTTTGCCCCACAGAGTACCCCCATGACAAACGTCTTGCTACGGCTCTGATTACTATTCGTAACATTTGAATTAATTCCCTTCAAATTTTTTTAAAAAAGAATTGATGTATTTTTTTTTTCTTTCAGGATGTGCTGTTTGAATTAGGAGCCATGACAGTTGATCCAAAAAGCCCTTCATATGATCCAAGCCCACTGAAAGGATATTTAAAAGCTTTGAATGTCCCATACTTTTATGAAGAGCAAGGTATTTGTGCAAGGTGTCTTAATAATTTCTGAATAACTGATCAAATTGAGTCCATACCTAGAAGAATACATAAATTGAAAGTAAAGGATTCCCTAAGAAGTACTGTGGAGTTAGTCGTAGTATTTAGGACACTACGTAGTATTTAGGGCTTTTTTGTGTGTGTTGTGCTAATTTCAGGTTTTCCACAAACCTTCAAAGTCAAGGAAATTGCAGTTTGTTTGGGGAAAGTCGAACACACAGAAAGAGGGGAGATTTTTTATTAATTTAATCTTGTATCAGGGAAAAATTGATTATGCCTACCTGTCAATCAATTCTATTTCACTGGCTCAAGGTCCTGTAGTCCTTGAGCATTTTTCATGTTTTTTTTTTTCTCAGTTATTGCTGAATATTTGTAGGTAACAGTTTAAGTTGAAAAAAAAAATCATTAAATGAAATCCTGATTTCTCTTAAAACCAAGATTAATTCAGAACTTCAGAAATTGTGTGCCGTCCGAGCTTACTTGGTGCAGCTTTATTTATAATTGCATCTAATGATGTTTCCACCTTTTTTTCTGAGGGTATACTCCCAGTAATCCATTATGCGCAATATGTGTATGTGATTATATACATAATATGTCATAATATGAAACTTTTTGAAGCTTATACGCTATGTGTCTGAAAAATATTTGAGAGTATATGGCGTATATGGAGTGTACCCTATCTCTTGATTGCATCAAAATCACTGCTATGATTTTGTAAATCTTGCAAAGTATTAATTTAGAAATAAGTAACTACATAACAATTTGATGGTGTAACTGTAGCTTGATGATTAAATCTTTAATCTATAGGTACATATTTTATATTGAAATATGAAGCAGTGTTGAATGAACATAATGCAATTGATCAAGATAAGTTTTGGTAAATTATCTAATATAAGTTGAAAAAGAAATCAGAAACACTGAATGGCTCTTGTTAGGGCAATTTAAGGGGGAAACCAGTTTAGATGGGTCAAAAAAAAAAAATCCATTTTTTGTCTCATAAAATTTTAGTAGAACTATTCAAAAATATGTTGACACAATCTCAAATCAAAATTCTGTTTAGCTCCAATGCTGTGAGCACTTAAAAAATTGAAGATTTGAAAATATTCACTGCAGTTTTTTTCAATTGCATTTTCTCAAAGCGACTTTTTTTTCAACTGGTGTGCATTCTAGCGCAAAACGTTATAGGTCAATCATATTTTATGTGAATATTCTTTATTCAGTTACACTATATGAACCTAATTCTGGGATGATATTATTATTAAAAACATTTTTAATGCAAAAAAGGTGAGCAAAAACAGTAGAAAAACAAGAATTTTATGATCTAACAGCTCAAAAGCATGAAATGTTTTTTTTTCTTTCACCGGAATTAATTCATATTCTGAGAAAATATGTTGTTAACGATAGAAAACAAGAAGTTCTGTCTAGAACTAGACGAGCCTACTTTCCCGTATAATACCTGATCAATATTCTCAAAAATAGCTAAAATCGCAAATGTTTTCAAACATAATTTTAAAATACTTTAAGCTAATCTATGGGAATATATTATTCCTAACTCATCTAAAAAAAATTAGATGCGTAAAAAAACGAACAAATAAAATAGCAGCAACTTTTAAACAAAGCAGCTAATACACTTTTTTCCATTAAAAAAATCTTTAACAGCTTTCAAAACGAAAAAATAATAATTAAAATTATTAAGCTCATTAAAATAAATACATCATATCAAAAAAAAATCGTTTCTTTTCCCCCTGTTGCCAAAACAATTTTTTAAATGAATTAACACA
Source organism: Uloborus diversus (assembly GCF_026930045.1). Lineage (NCBI taxonomy): Eukaryota > Metazoa > Arthropoda > Arachnida > Araneae > Uloboridae > Uloborus > Uloborus diversus. The sequence goes on along the minus strand of NC_072740.1, from coordinate 8,609,095 downwards.
CTTACCAAAATAAATAAAAACAATAAAATGTCAACTTAAAGAGAATTTTCATTGTCAAAAAAAAAAAAAAAGGTCTGCGCATATCTTTATGTAGAAACATAAATGACTTCGAGTTTATTCCCCAAAAACTAAAACTTTAGCGTGAAAATAAAAAAAGTCATATCAAGAATAATTATTTCGCAGTTAAAATCATAGCTTCGGAGTCGGAGTCAATCTCATTTTGAGATAAAGGAGTCGGAGTCGAATATCCGAGAATCGGACTCAGTCATTTGTCTTCCGTGTATAAATTTTTGCTAAAGCTACGAAGTCAGAGTCAAAGTCGGGGAGTCGGAGTCCTAATAACTGTCGGGCACAGGAGTCGGAGTCAGGTGCCCCTAAATTCTCAGAGTCAGAGTCTGGAGTTTGGCGTCAAGAGCTATTTCCAACAAAATTTGTTTGAAGTAAATCCGCCTTCAAGTACAGAATCTACATTGACTTTCAGTTTCCCCGTAGGCGCTAATGTTAAGGGATTTGAACTGTTCAAAATTGAACGGAAAATTGTTCAAACTTGACTTTTGACTTTTTTTTGTTTTTCGCGATATTTTTAAGATGCATTAAGCCTTCTTTCTTGCTTTTTTCTTCTTTTTCTGACTTTTACTGGGAATGTAGGCTAAAAACTAATGAGTACAGATAAAAATTGTGACTTCAGAAATGCACACCAGCAACAAGCCCATCCATGGACATCATCTTCTAACTCTTCTATTTCTGGCAGAAATGACTTTAAAAAATTACCAAGTCTACTTCAAAGTATGAATAAAATATTCTTTAAGTTTGAACAAATGCTGATTATTCCTTCCCTGATGGAAAAAAAATGATGAAAAACACTTAAAATTTCTGCCTCCTAAACTGGTTTCCCCCTTAAAGCTGGCTGAGTGGGGATCATGATCACTTACTTCATAATCAGTAATCATACTCATAATCAGTAGTCATTCCAACAGCATCTATAACAGGCCAGTAAAAAGTCGCTATTTCTGTCCTTTCTTGCAAATTTAGCAATATTTTTTTTATTTGCATCATCAACTTCCGAAACAATACAAGTTTCACAAATACATAGTTTAATTTTTGTAGCTGAACTTTCAATTCCTTCTAGGTCATCATAGTTGTCTTGTATTTTACTTGTAGAAATTTCTTCATCATAGTTGCTTTTAATTTTAAAATCATCACCCCCAAAGCAGAATGCTACTGAAATTGCGACGTACGTTGCAGAACAGATGCCTGAGCTGCAGAACAATTCTGTTCAAATGTGAGAGGAAAACTCAGACAAATTTTCTGCAGAAATTGCAGATTTTCTGCAAATATCTTCCAACTCACGACAGAATTTTGAACAAATTCTGCAAATTTCTTTAAATTAGAAAAAACTCTAAAATTCTCGTAAATGTCGATAATTCAGCGGAAAGCTAGCGAAAAATTTTGAATTTGATAAGTCATCTGCAGAAACTGTAGATTTACTTTGAACTTAAAAAAATCTGCTGAATTTGTGCAAAGTTCTATCTTGAATTGAAAGATATTGGTAGAAAATCGGCAGTTTCTGCAGATTTTCTGCAGAAATTTCATATTCTGAGTCTGAAAAGATTCTGATTTTTCTAATGTTTTTGGTTCCCTTTTTTCTTATTTTTCCCAATCTATCTTCATCCACTGCAATTTCCTCCATAAACGTATGTTTTGGAAACATACCAATATTAAAACATGTCCATCGCCATCATCTCCGAAAATTGCGTGTCTTGTTTGAAATTTCAGTTGCTTTACATCCTGAAAATATTTTAATTACATTGAAAGTTTTGAAGTGTTTTATTATGTAAAATTAATCAAAAAAACGTAGTTTGACACTTAGGTTCGGATTTTTTTCAAATTTTGTATTATTTTTGCTCTTTCTGTACATTTTAGAAAGCATTTTGAATGTTTTTGTAAAATCTCAATCGGTTTAGGTTCCACAGAAATGCATTGCAACAGTAATGTTTTTCAAAACTGAAAAGAAAAGAAAAAAAAACCCTGTACGAAGCGATTTTGGTTTTGGGCTCCCGATTTGTGGAAAAGGTCCCGTTGGTTGCTTGTGTATACAATGCATGAAGTACTTGCAGAACATTTTTGGTCAAATGATTTTACGTTGCTGTACATCGTTAGGTATTCTGCTTTGGGGATCATCACTATAATTAGGGTATAATCACTTACCACATAGTTAGAACACTTACCTCAAGTAGTGAAAGTTTATGGAGTAAGGAAATCCCTCCTGTTAGACATTTATCAATAATGCTTAGAGTAAAAATTGCTATTGCAGTATGCACTTTAATTTAACCTATATATAAAACTTTAATAAACGATAGTAAAAACTAACCTGGAATATCTTCTTCAAAACCTTCTTTGAAAATGTTGCTGGAGCAGCCTAAAAAAATTCTGACTCCAAAAAGAATTCTTTAGAAAATTTATTTGAGATAAACTCTAAGACTTGAAAAAAAGTTGCATGAAGTGTAGTGTGATGAAATGTAACATGATCAATAATAAATAAATAAAAGTCCTACACATATTTTAGTTTTGAGGGGATAACCCATTTATCCCAAACAACCCACTGTACATTTACACCAATTGTCATTAACAAATTATTTGTTGCTATTTATTACATACAAAAACACAGTTAAGAATTTAAAAATTAGGATTGGTAAAAATTAAAAAGAAAGATAAGGGGTCAAGGAGATGATGGGAGTTATTATTTATTTATATATTTATTTTATGAAATGGTGAAGTTGTATTATTGTTGGTCGGGAAAATTTTCAGTTTTAATCTGAAAGTTAGAAAAATTCATTGTTAATTTTTGTGAGAACCCTGAATACAAAATTTTATTTAATTTATTTATTTGTATTTTTAATTGTTCTTTAAAGTTGAGTCTTACATTTTATGTTTTCAGATATAATTAGTCAGGCGGCCAATGTTGAATGTTCATCCATCTGCAGCTTCTGTAGCCGACTAAAACGGGGAAGAATTTATGCCTGTGCTCGTAGAGAAGGCTACAATGTCATTGCACTTGGTCAGCATCTTGACGATCTTGCTGAAAGGTATTCATTTTGTCAACTCAACAGTGTGTATTCTTTGCAGGGGCAATTTTTTGAAGCAGTTTGACTCAACCACAGCAGAAATCTTTTACTTTCTGCACGTAAATGAAATATACAGTTGGTTCTCTGTTTAACGATGCATTTAAAGACGCTCTATTTAATGACTTTCTCTATTTAAAGACTACTTTTCAGGTCCCAGATACTTCGCAATAGTTTTAAAATCACTTTATATAAGGACCCTTTCTACTTAAGGACGATTTTTCATGATCCTTTGAAAGTTTTTAAATAGAGAATCAACTGTATTTTTATGTAATACTTGTGTTTGAATGATTAGTAGTAAAATTAGTTTGAAAATTGCTTCCTTCTTGTTGATGTAACATGTAATTATACAATCGGCACTTTTGTACAGACGTTCAATCAAAGTCAAAATCCTGCAACAATGCTTTTAGAATCATGCCAGCAAATTTCCACTCATGTGTAATTAACAACTGACTTCATTAAAGTAATTAACTTTAATCAGTAAAAACTTAACTGACTTTCCTTTAATTCAAACATAAATCATTCTTTATTGATTGAAGTGCATGCCAAATCCATGTACCCAAATATTTCCATTTCCCCTGTAATCCTTATGTGTGCTTCTTTTTGAAGAAAAGAATGTCAGACGTGCAGGAGTTCATTATGAAAGTAATGCACATTTAATGGGAAAAAAAATAGATCTATTGATCATACTTGTCCAAATATTTAAAATTCTTAAACATTCTGTCCTCCTGCATCAATGCACTTGCAAAGACGTGTTTGCCACGCCTCAAAGGCACCCTGAAACTCCTCAACGGGGCTGTCTCTCAATAACGTTGTTACAAGTTTTGGATGTTTTCCACAATATCCTAATGTTTTCCTTTCAGCACTCGCCTTCATCCTTATCAATTTCCTGGCCCGAAGCAGCACCCTGGTGGTCCCCCAAGCGGCTTACAGTACCCACTTGGCTCCATGTGACTTCTTTTGTTTCCCTTTAAAACCATGTCACAAAGTTCCTGGGACTCTTCTCCCCTCAAGGAGTTTCAAGATTTCTTTGAGGCGTGGCAAACAAGTCGCTGCAAGTGCATTGATGCAGGAGGAAAGTATTTTGAAGACTTTTAAACATTGTTCTAAAGAAAATCTAGTTTTTCTCCAGAAAACGCAGAATGCTTTCATAATGAACCCATTATTTAGTACAGTGCAGCGCACAAGTTTAAGCACAACCGAAATCTTTTGATAAAAAGAAAAATATGCAACGAATAGCTAAGACAGTTTTAAACAATCAGCTTACAAAATCATGTTTGGAATTTGGAAATAATTCATGGAAATTAGAATAAGATGTCATAAAAAAATCAAAATTTTGCTGTCGCAAAAGTTTATGCACAAAAACGAAATATTTACATTTTAGAAAGCATTAAAGTCTGCAAGTATCCTATGGTGTTACCATTGCATCTAATAAGCTCAAATACACGACTTTCCATTGATAGCTCGAGATAATGGAAAGTTTCGAGAGTGGGTCTGCACCAGGCTTCCTCGATTGCTGATTTGAGCCCTTGTACTGAGCAGTACTGCTTCCCATTCTGGTATACGTTTCTATCTGCAGTTGTTGCTGGGGGAAGAGCAGCAGGATTGATATTGCTGACAAAAGCAAAAAACTAACGTTCTTTGGAGTTTTTTAAATTTATTCATTTCTTATTCTTTTTCTAATGCTACATAGTGTACATCATAACAAATATTACAGAATTCTGGCACTGTATCTCACATTGAAATTTTAATTTAGGCTAACATGTATAGACAAATTTATTTGTTGTCTAGTCTATGTTGAGCACAGTTTTGTAAATGCAGTAGGCATGCCTGAATGGGTGGAGGGGGGAGTGCATGGCACATCGAAGCAGTGGCGGATTGGTTGAAAAAATCGGCCCTGGCGTTAGGAGATGTAGCGGCCCCATAGATCTTATAGATATTAAATTTCACCTAACGATTTGGATATCAATTAAATATGAGGAAATTATGATTAACAACTAAATATGCTTTATTTAAACAAAATTTAACCGATAGGAACACTTCTGCGCTTTAATGGTGAACAAATTGATGCAGTATTAGCTAAACCTTATTTTAGGGGGAAATTGTGATTGTAATTGTCCATTTAAGTATTTGTATAATGCCCGGAACTTGATTGAATATTTCCGTAATGATAACACTGCTTTTCTACAGTCCTAACAAGTAACTTAATTGTTCTGTTATGTGAAACTGATCTAGCGTTGTTCATGGGTGAAAGACTAGGGCCGTCTTCGAACGTGATGGGTCCCTCGACACAAACATACATTACTGGGCCCTATCATAAACATTCCCTTTTTTATACTGCCATACCCTGACGACCCCCAGACTCGATGCGAGGTCAAAAACCTGGTGGGAGGGATCGGGTACGAGTTTGGCAGCCCCTTAATTTTTTTCAAACCCATGTATCAATACAGAGAGAGAGAGGACTTAGCTTTTATGGCTTCTGGGAGTCATTAAAGTATTAGCAATATAAATTTAATGGAAAGATTAACATTGAATCGGAAATAGGAGGGGTCCGGGAGGCCTCTCCTCCGGAAATTTTTTGAAATTGTAGTCTTAAAAACTCAATTTTAGACAATATTTGGTGATGTTAGGGGACTGTAGGTTCAGGGTTTCTCCTGCTGCAATTTTTCGGAAGTGGAAATCCAAAAACAGAATTTTAAATTATCTTCGAGTATATATGGTATGAAGAGCGGTTCCGGGGGCTCTCCTCTGAAATTAAAAAAATATATGTTAGCTCTGAAAACGCCGTTTAAGAAGATCTTTGGTGATTTTAAGTCGAGATAGATTCCGAGGCCATCCACCAGAAAAATTTCAAATTGAAGTCTTAAAAGCCTTTTTTGGCGAATACTAGGGCACCGGCAGTTACTCGAAAGTTCCAAAAACGAAATTTTTGCTGACCTCCAGTGATGTTAGGAAAAAGAGTTTTCAGGAGGCTCACCCCGGAAAATTTTAGAGATTGAAGCACAGAAAACGAGATTTAAAATGTTCTTCATTGATGATGCCGAAAGAGTGGAGGGGACGGGGCACTTTCCCAGAAAATTTTTGATACTGTTAATTTAAAAACACAGTTTTAGACCAACTTTGGGAATGTTAAAAAAAAATGGGAGAGATTCGAGTACTTTCCTCCAGCATATTTTTGAAACTGGAATTCCATGTTATGGCGGGAGTGGATTCGGCTGTTCTCTTATGAAATTATTCAAAATTGAAGCCCAAAAATTTAAATTTTACACGATCTTCGATGATATTACGGGGGGGGGGGGAGGTTTCGGGGACCACCGGAATTCTTTCGACATTGGTTTTTATCAACTTATTTTCTTTTTAAACTGAGGGGACCGAAACCGTGAGTTTGTACAGCGTACAGAATACTTTATGCTTCGTCAAAAAAATGTTTGAAACTCGCATTTTTGCGGTCTTTGGCCTTTGATTTCATAATCTTAATAATGTAGAGTCTTTCATGCTCCTCAATGGTATTTTAAGATTGCATTTTTTTAAATAATTTTACAGAAAAAATATTTTGTCACTTTTATTCTAATTGTTATAAACAGGGTCGCCGATGATAAAAGCGGATCCGGGAAAAATGACACACGTCAATTTTTTCACAGGCCCCCTTCTACGCCTTTTACCATTACGATATTTTACCCTCAGCGCGAGTTCAATTCCGAGCCGGGCCCCTATTCTCCAACTAAGCTGACATGACCTCACGTCGGCCCTTGTTGTAAGTTTCATTTTATAGTAATTGTGAATTGTCCTTTATAAAGAAAAGCGTCAAAAGTATTTTAACTTTTTACGACCGCTAAGGTTTCCCTGTTTTTTTTTTTTAATTTTTTTTAATTTATTCATTTATTTTTTATTACACCACTAAAAATATATTGGCAGCCCCAGGACCCCGACTAACTAAAAGTGAGGCGCCTAGGCCCACATTAATTTGGAGGCCCCCCTGAAGACTATGCAGTGTTTGATTTACATTTTTAAAGCACGAATGCATTTATGGAGGCCTCTTTGTCTAATCACAAATCACTTATGTGCATTTTTGAGTCCCCTTTGAGTCCCCTCAAAATCGTAACCAAGTAAATTCGTTACTGGCAGAATGATTAAAAATTCCCCTTTAGAGAAGTTTTTTTCCAATAATATAATATTTTTTTTATTTTTTAAAAAAAGCATGTATTTTTCATATCGTTGCAATGCTATGCAAAAATGTGGGGCCCCTTAGGAACATAGGCCACAGGCCTAGTTAGCCTGTGTGGTAATCAGGCCCTGGGCAGTTCCATTTCAGAAATCCCCCCCCCCCCCCCCCTCTTGGTAACGGCCCTGCCTCCCTCCACCCGCAAGCTTTAGCCCATGCGTAAAGAGGAACTGAGGCTGTGCTTTGTGAGTTTGCGTTATCCTAAACACATGCGCGCAAAATTTACATTTTGCTGTTAGTAGACAGGTCCGAAAGACTTTGCTGTTAGTTGATCGGCCCGAAGCATGACCGGCCCACCGGGCAAATGCCCGGTTGCCCGCCGGCTGTATCCGCCACTGCATCAAAGAAAAAAGTATGAATCCGAAACCTGCGACAGGTAAAAGGTTAGTACACTCAGTAAAATGGAAATTTACAAAATAGAAAATTGTGCTTGCATCTATTGTATGAAAGCACGCAACCAATCCAAAAAGGGACAAGACAGGGTTCAGCGTCTTAGATGTCAAAACGCAGTCCCATGACAAGTATGGGAAAAGAAATACTATATTTTTGTTAGTAAAATCTAACAGTGATGAAGAAGATAACTAAATAGTTTCTGTTTCTCATTAGCAATAAGCCCTATGATTTTAGTTTAGCCTATAAAATATTTTTTAATTAACTATGTGATTTTCTTATTTTCAAAGTGTTTTAAGAGAAATAAAACATTTAAATTTGTTTAAATATCTATACCACTTACTCTTTGGTATCATTTTTATTGTGCATAAACGCAACCCACTTGATGCGTAAACTTGCCCCGTGTTCGGGTCAAGTTTAGCAACTGACTTGGACTTAAAAAACATTTTTCTATGGTTAGAAACACAAGCTGAGCAACAATTGAATATACAAATTTTGACTGCATTAACTGCTTTATAAAACCACAATGTCTAAAATTTCCTAGGTTTAAACATAAAAGTTAGAAAATTCATTGAAAAAAATCCACGTAAATGTGCCCCGATCTACCCTACTTCTTAAAATTGATTTCATAGTTCAACTTAGAAATTTAGTATTCGCTCACAAGAACTGATTTCTTTGTTAAAAAAAAAGTTGCTTGCACTTTTAAAAATTTCGTATTTAAATAAAATGAAGTAGTTAATTTGTTGTACGTAGCTTTTTAGAAGCACATTAGTTCTTAATCAACTTCAAGGATCAATCTACTAATGAATGAGTTGTGCACTATTTGACATGCAAATAACCTTTTAATGAAAAATCTTGATAAGTCATTCAGAAAAGAAAGCCAAAAGTCACAAAATGTCAAAATCCACCAATTTTTCTAAGTATTTGTGCTCAATTGTGGATATGATTGGTGTGCTTTTAAATAAATGTTTTCTTTGTTGAGAAACTAAGCTGTGAAAGCACCATAACTATGAAAAATTGCTTTTCATTTATTTTTAGTTTTTAAGTACCTGGACAGTTGAATAAATGATGTGATTGTGTTACCCTATTTACAATTATGTTAATTTCCTGTGTAATATTGTTGTTTGCTCTGCTTTTTATTTTAGTTTTCTGATGTCTGTCTTCCATAATGGGAGATTACGGACCATGAAGGCACATTACACAGATGAGTAAGATATTTGCTCTTGTCGTTATACATTTAAAATAATTTATGTAATGTGTTTAAGTATGTCTAAAAAAATTAATGTTTAAAAATATTTTGTTGCCTTTGAATTAAGTTGGATATTGTTGTGTGTATTGTGTATTAGAACTGGTTGATCATATGATGCACAACATCAACATATTAACAAACTAGTTCACTAATAAAAATTTCAGCTGTCTGTTTGGACTTGCAAGAAATTGCATGTTCAATGTTTATAAGTGAAACAGATAGAAATACATGTAGTGAAGTTGTCTATGACTCTGAGAGACCTTAGTAATTTCAGAGGCATTGTGGTTTTCTTTGACAAAGAAAGTTTTAAAAGTTTTGTTGCAAAACTATGTTTACTAGAAAAATATTAACAGCAATATGATTCAAAATTTAGTTTCATTTAAATTGTTAAATTTTTATTTATTTTTGAAAAAATTTATTGTTTTAAATGTTATAAATAGATATGATGCTCTGATTTCAAACAATTTTGATAGCTGATTTTTAATAACTGCAGATTCATTCTGTGTGTGCTTATATTTCTACAGTGATGAGATTTTTCCGGCTTTTTCTGTTGGCTTTTAAAACCTTTCTTCCTTTTCCTCTTTTTTTTTTGCATTCTTCAAGCTTTATTTTTCTCAAAAATCGGGAAAAAATATGATTTGTTTTATTTTCGGTCCCTGATTTCTTATTCTTTCTATTTTTCCCCTCAAATCTTCATCCTCCGCGATATCTGCCAAAAACGTGTGTTTTGGAATTATGTCAACGACGTCAAACACGTGCTGCGCCGAAAGTTACATGCCTCGTTTGAGATTTCAATCTTTTTGTATCCTGCAAATATTTCAATTACAGTAGAACCTCGATTATCTGAAGTAATTGGGACCGAACCTACTTCGGATAATCGAAAACTTCGGATAATCGAGAATTCATCTATAATCATCTAGTTTAATATGTAGAGTCGTCGTTCAACTGTTATGGCTATTTGTACTGTTAAAGAAATTAAAATTATAAATGAAAATTAACTTATTTCTGGAACAAAATTTACAATGGTTTCAATGGAAGTTTCATCTGGTGCAATTTCGCCATCCTTTGCCGTGCAGCTCTATCCCGAAGTTTTCTTAAAATCATGAGTTCAAAGGAATCACACTGTTCCTGTTGTTTCAACCAAGCAAGACCTTTTGCAAAACTCTCAAATGCATCATTGTTACTTATCTTATTTGTTCCAGAATCATTCTCATCTTCATCATCATCATCTTCTTTTGGAGAATTCCGGACTTCTGCTATTAAGTCCTCATCATTGAGCAACTGGAAGCCTGCATCTTCCATGTCACAATTCAACCAATCTGTAATTTCTCTATCACCACAATTTTCAAAGCCTTTCATTGTGCTGAAAACGCTTGAAAACTCAGTAACAATATCTTTCGCAATGTCAGTAGCATTTTCATCTGTGCCACTTGAAAAATTCGGCAAAAGTTTTCTCCAACTTCGTCTTAGTGTCAGTTGCGGCAAAGATTCCCACGCATCACTGATCATATAAATGCAGTCTTTGATGTTGATAGTTTTCCAAAACTCAACTATTGAAACTGCACCAGATTCAGAATCTCCTTCAAAAAGTAATTTTCTGATAAACTGCTTTCGGTAATGTCGTTTTAAAGATTCTAAGACTCCCTGATCCATAGGCTGCAGCAGAGATGTTGTATTGGGGGGCAAAAATAAACACCAGATGTTACCAGATTTTAAAGAGTTATGTTCCGGATGAGCTGGACAGTTGTCGAATAACAGACGCGCTCCATTCAAATGTTTTTTTTCTTGCCAAGATTTCACTGCAGGCACGAAAATATCAAAAAAACCACTTGGAAAACAAATTGGAATCCATCCAAGCATTTTTTGATTTAAATAGTGTACAGGAAGAGCAGATCTGTTTACATTCTTAAAACATCTCAGATTCTTACTTTTCCCAACAACAGCTAGTTCAAGCTTGTGGGAACCCGATGCGTTGGAGCAGGCTAAAACAGTGACCCTAGCTTTCATTCGTTTCCTTCCGGGAGCAGAAGTTTCATTTACCGCAACTAAAGTTTTTTCAGGAAGGGCCTTCCAATACAGTCCGGTTTCATTGCAGTTGTAAATTTGATCTGGATTTTCATCTCTTATCAAATCTTCAATCTTTGCAACAAATGAATCAACTGCTGCGACATTTCCAGACAATTTTTCCCCCTCGATATTGAGTTGCCTTATACCATGGCGAATTTTGAATTTCTCTAACCAGCCACTACTGGCTTTGAAGTCATCAGAATCACCAAGCTTCGAGTTGAGAATCAAAGCTTTTTCTTGAATCATTGGTCCAGATAGGGGTATTCCTTCACATCTTTTCTGCACAAACCATTTGTACAAAGTCGCATCTAAATCTGTATGATCGGCTAATTTCATTGTTTTTCGGAATTTGGCACCTTTCGTGATATCAAACTCAGCAAAACACTTTTTAATTTTTTCCGAGTTTCTTTTCATTTCGCTCACGGTTGACACACCAACGTGAAACTCTTTCGCAAGTTTTGTAACAGCTTCACCAGATTCTAGTCTCGTTACAATATCATATTTTTCCTGTATGGTTAATACGATTCTTTTTCTCTTAATGGAAGCCATCATAAAGAAGAAAACATGCGTTTCAAAAATAAGAAAAACAATGCGTTAGTTCTATCAGATCCCCCGGCAGGTCAAATTTACCAACTTCACTGATAGCACTCAAGAAAATTCTGATCGAAAATGTAGGAGCAGAAAAAGAGAACCCACAGATTAGCACCAAATTTCCGGGAAATTTCAAATTCTGGCCAGCTGCCCAGCCCAACGTGACAGAGAACAGCAAACGGGTTTTCCTTCTTTTCCCTTTTCCTGGAATAGGTTCACAAAGGATAAGTGACACAGAGTGACCTCCCCCTTTTCAAATTCTGCTGCGAAGAAAACTTCTCTGCTCTTGAGATTACAAAAGAGGTGATTCTTTGCACTTGCTTACAATCAGACGGTGCAATAACATTTGATTGTTCTGGGCCTCGGCAGTATGACCTTCCAAATTTCAAAATGACATGTGTTTTTGTTTAGAACAGGAATGCTTGAAAGTAGGGGAGAGTATACTCATACCAAGAATTGAGCTAGTGAGAAGGAATTCCAAACTATTTATCTGCACTCGTAGTTTGGAAAAAACGGCTGACATGCAAAAGAAATGTGGGGAGAAAAAATTTAAAAATGGATGTTCGTTTAGAGAAAATTTTAGATAATAATAGGAAAAAAAAAAAGAGAATTGAAACCGACTTCGATTAACGGAGAGTTTCGGTTAATAGAGGTTCGGATAAGAGAGGTTCAACTGTACTTTTAATGTTGGGTGTTTTTTTTTACTATATGCTACCTCATATCTGCTCTTTTTATTCATCATTTCAATAGTATTTTTATTTCTTTAATTTAATTTAGAAAAAATGCAAAAGTCAGTCAAAAAATGTGGCTTAGCACCCACAGTCTCGAATTTTATTGAAACTTGGCATGATTACTTTTTTGTGTATTTAAGAAAATGTAAAGTCATATTCATTGTGAATCTCAAATGGTTTAGGGTTTACAGCCTGTTAAAAATTTTGAGATTTCATAATTAAATGAGGCGACTGCAAGTTGTTCTTTTGATTACAAAATTGTATTAAGAAGTTTTTGAAAACAAATTTTAGGTTCCAATGCAAGGAAAAAGATAACCAATCCTTTATATACATATGTATTTATTTTCAATTCTTGCTATGAAAAATACACTCTACCACATAAAGAAATTTTAGATTTTTCTCTCTGTTGTAAAGTTTTACTTTATAAACAGACCTAATTTTAAAATCTATGTTCTCACTCGTTTAACACTATAAACTCAAATGTTTTTAATGAAAAAATGTATTTTCTCTAAAAAATATTTAAAACTGACACTATTGTGTGATGCAGCCAAGATTGACCTCTTGCTCCTCCAACCCTTTGTTCAAGGACTCACGGGTTAGAAATTGTTGCCTTGTTTTCAAAATTTAGATTTATTTAGGAATAAACACTCTTGCAAGAAATAGTACAATGCAGCAATTTGTACAAAATTATTGCTTATACTTAGTTATATATACGTATTACCTTTAAAACTGGTAAATTAAACATTTTTTGTTGAATTTTTGAATATCATTGCTTTTAGGTTCTATTTTGATGCGGTGTTATATATCATCCTTTTCACGAAATTTTTTGGATACCATCCCTTTTACGAAATTTTTTAGATTTCCTCCTTTTTGCTCTCTGACCACTCTCAACCCTGATTTCTATCTGCAGTTGTTGCTGGGAGAAGAGCAGCTCGATTGAAATTGCTGACAAAAGCTAAAAAATTAACATTCTTTTGAGTTGTTTAAATTTATTTATTTCTTGTTATTTTATCAATTATAATAAGTAGCTGTTTATAATCTCATTTTTTGCATAAATTTTACTGTTTTTTTTTTTTTTTTTAGAAATTGCATTACTTTCTTATGGCATCATCACAACAAATATTAGAGTTCTGACACTGTATCTTACATTGCAATTTTAACTTAAGCTAACATGTGCCGACAAATTTGCTTGTTGTCTAGTCTATGTTGAGCACAGTTTTGAACATGCCACTGGCATGCCTAAATGGGGGAGGGGAGGAGTTCATGGCACAGGCTGCACTATTAAGATTTGTTAGGGTATGCTTTTAGGAGTACTTTTCTCCTTTTGGTGGGCTCTTGTTTTTGGGGGATTTTGATAGCATTTTCGAGGTGTGCCCTTGCTTAGAGGGGGAGGGGGATGTTCTCCCCTGCATACAGCTCAAGGATTTCTTCCAAACACATGCAAATTATTAAAAAGTTTGCAAATCACTTTTAGTTGGAACTCAAAATGTTATGATTTTGAAATAAGTCATGTGGAACTTCTTATATTTTATTATTTTTAGACCTTCATAAAATCATTAATGTTAATTTTAAGTCGTAGCACCTGTCGTTATTCATTAATAAGCTACTGACAGTTCCTTAAATCAGTAAATTGCCCAAAATATTTCTGATAAGGAAAGCTAAAAATGCCTAGCACTATTACTGCTACTAGTACTAGTTACTTATACTTAGTTATATATGTACTACCTTTTTTAAAGGTAATGCGTACATAACTAAGTATAAGAAATAATTACTGCTACTTTACTTTTTTCTTTCAAAACTGAAACATTACAAATGTTTTAATTACATAAATATTTTTTATCATTATCAATCTTAATTCTTTAACTGGTGTTGAATTTAACTTGAATGCAGTACCTACAGTTTTAACTGTGTTTATTACCCCATAAAAATGTTGAATCCTTTCTTTTGAATTAGTTTCCTTATTGCCATCAAATTTAGCCGTCGTTTGAATCTCTGTGTATTTCTCGATAAGGTTTTCAGTGGTGTTACTATCTCATAATCATCGAAATCACACCAACTGCAAAACGTCACTTATTCATTTTAATAAGACTTTCACAAAGCTGATATCCCTATATCCCTAATTAAAAATCAGGAAAATACATCCTCTTTTTTTTTCTTAGTAATGTTTCTAAAACAAAAGTTGCTAACTTAGAACTGAAGTAAGAATGTACAGCCTAATGCAATTGTGACATTAAATTGAAAATTGTAAAGTTTATAGCTGGAATTTCATAAAATTCTCTAGTAACTGAGACAAAACATAAAGGTAAAACTTAAAGAAAATAGAAGTTGTAGTAAACAGATTACCAATATTTTGATATGTGCTTCACAAAAGTTTTGAAGAAAGTATCTTTTAAAACTCATGCATTATAAAAGTATACAAGACTTTCTTTCAGTTATATAGCCTCCTTAACCATCTAAATTTTTGGCGTTTGCCATTTTTTCTAAAACCCCATCAAAAATATTCAATGTAATTTCCTCAAACATTCTTGAAAATTAGTGTCAAGTTGTAGATGGATTTCGATTTAAAATGGCTCGTTTTCCTGTCTCATCGATTGAAATACTGCGACTTCTATAATGCAAGTTGTAGTTTTTGAAAAAAAAACAAAAAACGGCAGTAAGATTAAAATACAGTCATAGAGTATAAGTTTGTAGCTGTTTTCATATGAAAAATTTAAATTATAACATATTATTCAATAAAAGTAATATTGTATATGTGTCTGTATTATAGATCATCTTCTTTGAGAATCATCAGACCATTTGTATTTGTTCGTGAGAAGGATCTTCGGCAGTTTAGTGAACAGGTAATTGTCACTATCTTTAAAAACCAGGAGTTTTGCATCAGTATATATGTTACACACTAGAGGAATACCAAACCAAATAATATGTACACGGTATCCACATACCTGGAAAATCATAGATTTTGTTCATGATCAAAATATTTCATGGAAAGTCATGATTTTCAGCCGAAAAAGCTCAAAATTTATGGAAACTAACTATTGGTCACGGATTTGGAGTTCTAGAACTCACACAGGCTTTACATGAAATTAACGCATTTTAGCTGTTTATTACGCTTTTGTGTGCAAGTTCCGATTTTGTACGCATTTTAAAATCTTACTGCATCTGCTTATATAAAACTCTCACGTTTTATTTACAATGTAATTCTTCTGTGGGGACATTAAACTTTGCATTTACCAATATTTTTAACTCTTCTCGTATTTTATATTGTGTAATTGAAGACTTGTACATTGGTCGTTTTGCCACATCCACTCGAACATTTAGAACCATTTGCATCCGAGTTGGTTCAAGCTGATATGACTCTCAAAAATGTTCACCAGTGTTTATCTTACATTTATTAATATTTTTGAAAATAAAATTGACTTAAAAAGTTATTCACAAGCCTTTAGCTTGGAGATAAAATTAAATTCATATGTTGCCTTAATTGCTTTTTAGTTAGAATAGTAGCTCAGCTCGTTACATTTTGATTTAATTTGAATATTCTATCACATATGTATTTGCATGGTGGTAATTTTATTTTCACAAAGCACTAATTTAGCAATTTTTGTGAAAAATGTGTCTTTTCTAAAAACCTTGCATCCTGTGAGTCATGGAAAGTTACAAACTGCAGTCATGGATTTGAAAACTCCAAATGTAGCAGGTACCAGGTGTCTCCAAGGCTGTTCATAGAAATGATAATGCCTGGGGCCAACAGGCCCCAGGCATTATCATTTCTATTTCTGGGGCCTGTTTTCTTTCCTGTTCTTTATAGAGTGATAATTAAAAGCATATTTTCTATCAACTATGCTAGTTTCACACCATTTGCAACAAAATCTGTCTCCTTAACTTTTAATTTGTGTCATTGGTTCTACTGTTCTGTAACTTATTTACCATTCCCTCATGCTCATTCATTGGATACAAAAATGTGTTAACCAACAAAAATTTTAAAAATGAGTAGTTGACTGAGTTGGCTGATAAATCTGACGTACTATGAAGTACGAAGATTATTTAAGTGAAATTCTGCATGACAAATGCCATCTAATGAACAAAATGCCTACCCATGTCAATTAAACTGAGCATTGGAGTTCAACTTTGAATTCAATTTACTCAAAAGTACTGCTTGTTGGTGGTTTAACCCATTTTTGCATAACACCGTTCATTGATGCTTTCAACTTTCAGGCATAATTTTCAGTTTGTTTAGTGCTTTTATTTGCTACATAAAAGCTGTTGTGCAGCTATAGCAACAGGGTTGAGCCGTCTTTTGTGACTCCTGAAATTGGCCTAACAACAATTACATCTATCTTCATCAGAGCCACCAAGAGTTAAGGTTGGGCCCTTCTCAGTTTGGTCACCGGACCCCTCCCACATAAAACTTATAAAATTTATACTACCTTGGTTTTGATCTGGGCCCCTAGTCTTTGACTAGGCTGACACGACCTCTCGTTGGCGCTGATCTTCATTGGGAACTTATAAAAACTGACTAGGACCAGCCTACCTGGGCCTGGAGCCTGTTATCACATTTAAATTTATATGTACACTGCTCAAAACAATAAGGGGAGCAATAACACAAAAGTGAAGAAAGCATTGTCAGGTAGCCAGGGATTTAGAAGGGAGGAGATAAATCTTTCCTATTTAGAAGTGGCAACATTTGTTCACTTTTTCCAGACGGCGCTGCCGACGAACGGCTTCCAACAATTGCAGTAGATCAATATAAATGATGCTAAGCTTCTCATTTTGTTAGAGGCAGCTATTAAGCAAAAAAAGAAAAAAAAACTACTGGAAATTGACTGTAATATGGGGCTAATACAGTGGATGATGTATGACTCTCATCTGCTGGAAGTTATTTTGATGGGAAAATTCATTTCATTTTATTTTTCAATACCAACTTGCCGAATTTGTCTGCTATTAATATTGCGCTATATATCATAATTTTTAAAAAATAATAAACAAATTATTTTATTATTCTTGCTATTGTGGTGGAGATGGTATGTAGATTGATGAAATCAAAATCAGCAATTTTGTTTCATTTTTAACAGTAATATGTAATATTTTGTTTTAACGTGCAGTATAAAACGTAAACCAAAACAAAGTATTGTTTCCCAAATACCTTTAAATTCCTCTAAACATAGATGTTTTAAAAACTCCTTTTTCTATTTTGACCTTCTTGTAAAAATCTGCAATTTTCAATAAATTTTATTTTGCTGGTTAACATATTTTTCAGTCGCTTTAAACTGCCTGATCTCAATTCCAAAATCTTCATAAGCTTTATACTTGCTCGGTTTTAGCATTTGTTTCAATAATTAGTATTGCTAACTACTGTTTTTCGGAATAATTCAGGAAAAATGCTTTGAATTTGGGACTAAAAAAAAAAGCTGTAATAAGTCAGGACAGGAACTGAAAATTTGGGGCACATAGTCATATTTCTATTGAATTAGTGATAACGTGCAAAAAAAATCCAGTTTATGTCATATTTCGCTTTTGTTTCACTGAAATGTTTTTTATGCATAATTTTTGTTTAAAAAACAGAAAATAGAGGTGCAAAATAAGTTTTTTTTCTCATAGCTCTTATTACTATTGGGATTTCCTTGTTTCACTGAAATGTTTTTTATGCATAATTTTTGTTTAAAAAACAGAAAATAGAGGTGCAAAATAAGTTTTTTTCTCATAGCTCTTATTACTATTGGGATTTCCTTATAATTTAAGTTTTATTTCAAATAGGTTCTATGCTTAAACATCTCTCTTATGCTTGTCATGCTTCATTAATCTTCTTAAAGAAATGTCATACAAGAAAAAAAAAACAGGCTTGATTTTCTGATATTTTGATTTTTTTGTACTGTCTTAATTTTATTCACCATTTCCCCCCTATTTACATTTCTTTGAAAATTATACCTATTGCAAAGAAAATTAGTTTTCACACATATTTCATTAATATTATTATATTTTAGAAAAAACTTCCTGTAATTCCTGAAAATTGTCCAGCTTGTTTTGAAGCCCCAAAGGTATGTTAACTTTCTTTTAGCCTTAGTGTTTTTTTTTTCTTCTTTACAACAACTTTTATGCCACAAAGTTTCCTGTTTTCAAGTCATTTAATTTTCCTAAATGAAAATATATATTAATCATTTTAATGTTACTTCAGGAACGTCACAGGATGAAACAGCTTCTAGCATCTCAAGAAGTTCAATTTCCCATGTTGTATAGAAGCTTGAGGACAGCAATGTACCCTCTCATGGCAATAAATCAAACTGGTATTGAAGATAAACTCTTGGGGAAGTATTCTAATTTTTCCTCCAACGACTGTAGCATTGATGATGATATTGACTGAGTATTTTCACTGCATTAAGGACCAAATGTTGTGTTTATTTTTAAACTGTATAATAAAAATATTTTTTATTTAGCTGTTTTTTGAGTAATGAAGATGATTTCTTATTGATCTCACTTTGACCTCAGACAGTGTAAGGCAGTGATAGGCAACCCAAACCAACTGCCGATCTACTTTCCAATTTTGGCGAATACCAAGATCAACTCGGGAATGGGGGGGGGGGGATCCTCCCAATGCTCTTAAAACTGATAAAAACACCATTTAAAATAGTGTTTTCATTTAATTGCGCCTTCTGACATTGCTCTTATTTTAAAATTTTCAGAGAAAGTGTTTGATTTTACCAAATTTATACCAACTTTTATCTGCAAATCTATAATATAACTTTTGCAAACGTTTTTCAAAAATGAAAAGCAAAAGAATTTTTCTTGATGACATTTCTAGCAGTCATAAAAAGTTTTTAAAATATTAAACAACTTTTGATTTGGAAGTTCTATTTTTTTTTTCCAGAAAACAATAGATTTTTTTTTCTTTGATGAAAAACATGGTCCAGAATGTTGTTGTTATGATCTACTCTGAAACTGGGTCAGAGTTTGACGGGTTGCCTACCATTGGCGTTAAGTGTAAACTGTTGGCTTTTGTGTTTTACTCAACCAATCATATGACCAATAATTAAAAAATCTTTTACAGTCTCATGACATTTTTCAGTTTAGTTGAATATCAAACTACCTTGGTTTTTGTGTTAAAACTCTTTGGAATTTTCGCTCTACTTTTTAACATGAAGATTTGGAATTGTGTCAAAAACTAAAAGAGCTAAAAAAGAACAATTGACTACCTTATAAACTTCCAACACAAGAAAGGAATGCTATTTTTTCCATGCCTAGGTAAACTTTCATGTATAATAATATTTTCTCCATAAAAACATCCAATTAAAACAAAATTTTAAAACACCCCAATTTGTTCTGCAGTTATTTTAAAATTGTAACAAAAGTACTCATTTATTTATTTATATTTTTTAATTATTTATTTACTAGCTGCATTGCATGACTCTGCACAGTGTGCTTTGAAAATAAAATTTATGTGAGGTGACACACCAACAATCAGGCTTGAAGAAAAAAAAATTTAATTTCGTGACGGATTGCCGAAAAATACCCAAAAGGGGGAACATTTTCAATCTTCCGAATACAGTAAGAACCACAAAGCAAAAGCAAGAATTTTATTACGCTAATTAAAACAGCTATCGGCAGACGATAAATTTTCGAATTAAAATTGGTTTTCCTTTACTTAAAAGTGCTGAGAACTTTTCTGTTGATGATTTTAGGGACTTGGTGGTTTGGATTCTAGAAGGAAAAAAATCTAAGGGAGTATTTTCGACTAGCTTTCAAATGATACTATATTTGAATTGATTGCGTAATTGTTTCGGGTAGAAAGAGCCATTTAATGCCATTTTCGCGTCTTAAAATAAAAATTTGAACGTTTCAGTATTTGTTAGGCATTTGAAAACCCTCCTGGTTCCTCTTCGGGTGCCCAAGTGCCACCCTGCCAAATTTGATCAAGATCCGACGTAAACTGGATTTGGATAGGGAACATACACACACATATACATACAGTGGTGGTAAAAAAAAATGTATCACCGTCCACCGGCGCCGCAAAGGAGAGGAATATGATCCCGACTGCATTCAACACACAGTCGAGCATCCCGTATCTCAGATGATTTGGGGATGTATTTTTGATCAAGGAGTTGGTGGGCTTCACTTTGTGCAAGGAACAGTAAACGCTCAGGTGTATATTGGCATTTTGGAGGAGAAATTGCTTCCTATTGTCCAGGATCTCTTTACTTCAGTTCGAAATGTCATTTTCCAGGATGATTCTGCTCTGTGCCATAGGGCAAAACTGGTAAGTAACAATTTAAAAAACCTTTATCCTGACATTAGACTTAAATTCACATTGGGTTAAGTAATTTTTTTTCTCTAAACTCACACGCAGGTTCAGAAATGGAAAAATGAGCATGGGGTCAGCAGTTTGAGTTGGTCCGGAAACAGCCCCAATCTACCTAAACAGTTGTCGGATTCCTTCTGTTAAATGTTTATTTTATAAGTTTTGCAGTATTTCACCTACATTCATTGTTAATCGGTCAACCAAAACTTCTCACATTATCCCATAGTTGTGAAAATGCGAGGGTGATGTAATTTTTTTTACCAGCACTGTACTATATACAGGCTGACCAGCAATTAACATGCTGATGTTTAAAAAAAATAATTGCTCAAAAACTACCGATTCAAAAAAATTAAATTTAAATTCTAAATCAAAGTACAATACATGGGAATTTGTTTGATACATTTTCGATGTGTTTTTCATCTCTAACTCGGCATCACTCCCTAAAGGGTTGAAGTTTTGATGCATTCAATAGCAATCTGAATCGCAGTTTTCAGATCTTCGATGCTCTTGGGGGATTCTAGCATAAACTTTGCCTTTGATATGACCCGCAAAAAGGAATGGCAGGAGTTCAAATCGGGAGAATTAATTCCCATATTTTTAGATTTCGGGTACCCTGAAGTCAAAATCCACTCATTAAAGTGCTCTTCAAGCAGATCAAGCACTTTATTGGAATGATGAGGCAGCATCTTGCATGAGCCACTTGCTTTCCAAATTCAGCTCACTTTGAATTGCTGGACTGAACTGATTTCCCAAAGTTTCAACATATTGTTCAGAAGTGAATCTGTTCGTTGTTTTAAGCTTAAACTCAGTCACAAACTTTCTTTGAGTTAAAATTAGGCTGTGGTTGTTTGAATTACACTTTTGAACTATGAAAATGCTGTCAGAAATGCTATATCTCGACATTTTCGCTGAAAAATAAACAACAAAAGCCAACTAACTCAATGAGACTGCGCAAATAAAAAAAATCCGCCAACGCACTGCCAAGTTTGGACTTGATACGCCAAACAGTTGTCGAGAAATTGTGATTTCTTTTCAACACGTTAATTACAGGTCACCCTGTAAATTTTTTGTTTTATTTACATAGATTTTTGTTTTCCAGAAATTAGTTGAGAAAATAATTTTGTTATTTGTTGATTTGATTGATTTTTAATACACTGCTTTATATTAAGCTCAATCGAAAACCATTTCTCAAAGCCCTGTAGTGAAAATTATTTAACTTGATCTCTTAGTCGAAGCAAAGTCTCCCTTGGATGGTGGTTTTAATATCTCATCAAAATATGTTTTGGCATTTAGTTTAAACCCTTTTGTATGTATGTATGTTTTTTTTTTTACTCTTCTGCTTTATTTGAATTAAAAATGACTGAGAACTTCTCATTTTGACTTGGATTTAGAATATCAAAGATATAGCCTGTAATTGTGTTCTTGATATTGAGCCACTGATTATAATAAAAATAAAGTCATCCTTTTAATAAACAATAACCCCCAAAGATTAGGGTCCTGTTGCAACTCGTGATTGCGAAAAACATAACTTGATTTCAAAATGTCAGAATTCAAATTGTAGCCTTTTTTTTTTTTCTAACTGCTCCAGTGGTCATTGCTCAATTTCTCCTGACCAATGTTTCATATTTAGTGCAGTCAAGTCATAGCCCGCTGGTGCGTCAAAAAAGTGGGGAGTCAAAAGAAGTATGGGGATTTGGGGGAGGCACCCGGAAAGTTGGATTTTTTCCCTTTTGCTATATGTTACTGGATTTTTACGATACTGATTAAGTGACCTCTAAACAATGGAATTTTTCCTAGAAAATCGGGACAGATGACCGCCATAGATCCCCACCCCCACCTAATTAAATGTTCCACTCTTCAGAAATAAACACAAGAAAATTTTATTTATTTGGAAATATTTGTTTTTAATTTCGTGAAATGAATCAATTTATCAATAAAAAATCGCTTTTGAACCAAATATTATTTTTCAACTCTGAAAAGGGACTTTACTTTTGGAAGTAAAAGGGCAGTGCCTGCTATGATTCGAGTAATAAAGCGATGTGTTTGTTTAACTACACAACTGTGCGAAAATAAAGTTTTGGAAAAATACATAATACATTTTGGCTGATCTTTATGTTATTTGGTCTCCTGATTCTGAAAATGACCTCCATTTTTTCCATCCTGTCAGGATTTTTTTTGTAAAGTTGATTTTTAGTTTTGCTAAAGTTCTATTTCAAACATAATTCTCTGGGTGAAGTTTGCGCTTAGTATCTGGTTAAAGTACTTTTTTTTCATCTATTATATGTGGAATCAATAATCGATTCTTATTGATTCACATTGATTGTTCAGCAATCAATTATTATTTATTAGTTTAAATCGATGAAAATTGCCGTTTCAATATTACGCGTGCTGCCTCTATTCAAGAGCAAAACTGAACGTTCCCTTCGGTTTAAACTTTATACTTTAAATTATGGTTCAGTTTCTAGAAGAAAATCCCCAACGTACTACATACTTTGATCTGATTTTATTGAGGTGTAACATGCATAAAATGGTCAACTAATCAAAAAGAGCAAATTATGTGCAAGCTTGAATCAAAGTTTTTTTTTTTTTTTAATATTTTTCTGAAAAAAAGAGAGAGAGTTTCTATTCAAGTTCGTACTTTTTACTTTGATGCTTATTTTTGACATTCTTTTTTTAGGTTTTTTTAATCCCAGGTTTATCTTTCGCTAATATCCAACATTAGTCGGCAAGCAAGTTTCTGTCTCATCTTCCTGGATATTTGCTCTCCATATCTTTATGTCTTGTTTGAATCTCTCACCCTGTTTGTTATTCAATCCATGATCCTAAATATTCTGATGAAAAGTCCACGTATGAGTGAAGGAAATGCAGCAATGCAATGCTTGAAATTTCTAACATTTTCTATAGCTACCAGTTTTTTGGGTCAATTAGTATGATACTCCTAAAAACGTGTTGATGATCGCTTCCGCCCTTGATTTTGCAATTTGCTTTTGATTACTTCACTCCTCATTTAAGTGAGGAAACCACTGTAAAATCTCATGAAATGACCAAAAATACTATTTTTTCAAATCAGAATGTTTTTCAATTTTTGTCAATTTTTTTTTTCAAGTGTGGCCTTGATGATGTCTTTATTTTATTTCACTTTCCCTTTTCCCTCCCCCTCCTGTCTACATTTTCCCCCTCCCCCCCCCCCTTTTTATGTTCCAAGTATTGAATGTTTAAACACTTCTTGCCTACTCCACTTACCCTACTCAATGCCAGGTAAATGGGTTTCACCCAGGCCTGTAGAAAATGAAATGTCTTGTCTTCTAGGAATCAATTCTCTAAACATATCAAGACGAAAAAACCCCGCCAAGAAGTTGCCAAATGGGCGATTCATCCGACTGATTAGCATTGGTTGAGTTGGTTAAGTTGTGTATAGTCGCTATACCTCAAGGTTTTAGCATTATCTACTTGATTTGGCTGTTTTTTTGTTAATTTTGTTCGTTTTGTAGCCAACATTGCTTCGTGCTATTTCTTTCTTTGTTTTTTTTTTTTCTCGAACTACTTCAGTGGAAATTGCTTAATGCACATGGCCAGTGTTTCATGTTTAGTACAGTCGGGACATAGTCAACTAGTGTGTCAAAAAAGTGAGGTGTCAGAAGTGCAGGGGGGTACCCCGAAAGTTGATTTTTTTCCTTTTTCCTAAAATTGAGCTATATGTGGAGTGGGAACCATGAAGTAGAAATATTTGAGTGACTCATTTTCGATTTTACGCAACGGGGTTCGCAATGAAAACTGCTATCAGAACACGTTTACGGAAGGTAAAAACCCAGACTGAAATTAGTTTTCTTCTGAATTTGTTAATTTAATTAAAATTTCCTTATTAAAATTATACTTTATTGAAATGTAAGCATATACTATAACCAAGGGCATAAAAAGTCCAAAAAATGTGAGGGGTCAAAAGAGGTGTGAAAGATGAGGCGGGGAGGGGGAGGCAAAAATTGATTTTTTTTTCTCCTTTTTTTTCTTGAAATTGAGCTGTACATTATAAGATTTTCACATTGTTGATTAAGCGACTTGTAAAAGTTTAGCTAGATAATCAAGACGGAAGGCCATTGTAGGCTCCCCAAATTCAGTGCCGCCTGCACAAGGATTTTTTGGCCTTACTAATATTGCCTGACTGAACAATTAGGGGATTGCACCAAATCTAAAGTAGGGTGATTTGCCAGTGGTTGACCACCTACCAATAATTGACCACTCGAGCACTAATATGTACAAAACAAGAATAAATAAGTAGATATTATTAATCTGATTGCTGGAACTAATTTATAACATCCCATGAAGTGTTCTCTTATAATTTATAGTTGTAACTAAAGTTTTGAATGGGTGTTACGACGGTACAATTACAAAGACACATAAAACATTTCAAGAAAATTGCTTTTCTTACTGGTGAGAATAAACTACCAACATGTATCCGTGAGAATTTTAATGATGATGCATGAAAGAATTGAATCTTAATTCTGAAATTGGAAACATATGAAACAGAAAAAATTTTTAATTAACTGATTTGGCAATTTGAGAAATAACTCAGCTACAAATGTAAAACAATTAGCGCTAGCCAAACAAGAGAAAGAAGTATCATTTTCCACTTTTGATAACACTGATAAACAAAGGTTTTGCTACATGAAATATTTATAGTGTTCTCATGGCCACAACGAACATAAACCATCAAGAATTGATAAATATGGAATTCAACATCGGGGAAATGGGTGCTTACAACTACGAACTACGAAATTTGCATTAATTTCTAACGTTTAGAAATGATTCTTGAATTCTCATTTCCTTCTTATATGGGCCACAATTTCAACAAGACTTTAAAAATTAATTTAAAAAGAATAAAACAAAAAAGTCATGCATACAAACAAAAATTACTAGGCTTATTAGCATTTTCTACGCTACGGCATGTGTTCGTTTTACCTTTTTCATCCACCAGTACACGGTGGCTGCAGTGCCTCTGTAGTTTGTTGGAGTTGCGAGTTACTTCCAGGTCGGGAATAGCTGAAGTTACCAAAACAGACATCCCTGAGGACGATCATATACTGAGATGTGATAATGTAGAAAACATAAATTCTTGACTTGCATTTTTTGTAATAAGTCATTCTTCATTTAACAGAATTAAAAGTGGCTTCTACAATGCGAAACTGAAACAGAAAAGTACTAGTGAATAGGCTTGACTGATTTCGGAAATGTTCAAGCATCCTTAGCATTCAAATCTGTAAACACCGCTGGCTGATTTTTGGAGCGGTTTATAGGGCAGTTTATTCTTAATGCTATGAATAAATGGTTATTAATTATGCATCTAAAAACAGGGGTAGTAAAAAATGGCATAAGCAGATAAAATTGGAACATTTCACTTTCGAGATATAAATATTTTCATTTTTTTTTTAGCTAGAAAAAACTTTGAATGAGGAATAAAAAGTTGAACAATATTTTGTTATACTTTTCACTTTTATATGACTTTTTTATAGTCCTTTTTGTTTATAATCATGTTGTTAAAATTGTCACAAGCTAATCCGGTATTAATTTTACAAATCAATGTTACAAATGATAATTATCCTAAATACTCCTTCATGGTTAATTATTTTTAGACCTTTTTGGTCACTTAAATCAAATTTGTCTTTGCCAGTACGTGAAGTAAAAAGGCCGGGACACCAGGATTTTGTTTCAAAACCGGGACGTCTGGCAAGCCTAAGTGAATATCAAAATAGGATACCGAGAAGCAATGCGCCGAATGATCAGAAAATGAGTGTGCAATTGAAAATTTTATAATACACGGAAATGTACAAAGAGAGGTAAAAATTGCCACTCACACTTGAAATAATGTAGGGTTTTACAGTAACCACAAAAAAAAAAGCTACTGAGACATGAGCGTTGATGTTATATTTTACCGCGGTGCATTGTTAATTCATCTCCAAACGAAACGAGCAAGAGACCTTTTGTACGCCTAGGGGTATGGGGTAGAGCGCCAGCCTGCATGAAAATCCTGCCCTTTTTTTTTGGTTACAATAAAACCCCATGTCATTAGGCATGTGGATCAAACATTATTTCTTGCGTTATAAATTTTTTGAATGTATACTCATTTTCTGATTACCTGTTACATGTTTTGATAAATATTGAATGTTAAATTTGAAAATATTTATCAGTTGATTACTGCACAATGACTGAAGCTGATTTTAGATATTGAAGTGCCGTTTTTCATTCCGACCAAACTAAGAGTGTTGTCCGGTTTTGGCTATATTTGAGTTCGAAGTTCTATAGAAAACAACACTATAAGTCCTAATTGAAAAGGAAAATTTTAGTTTCTACAGTCGAAACTAAATACTTCAATGCGAAATGAAATAAATCTTGACCACCAGTAGTATTTTATTGAAAAATATAATAAGTCTGAAGATGCCAATTATAATGCTATGGTCCTAGATACGTCTAATTTATAAACTGTAGAGTTTTTCCGATGTGGAGAGCTCCTACAGTTTCTAAGTCGCCGTCGCCATTAATCCCATAGCATTATAGAGCAACGATTTTCAAACTGTTCAGTGTTCGCATAGGCTCATGTGGTCTATAAAGCCGGACAAAAATCAAGTCTACAAGTTTGATGAATGGAATTCAAATCCAACTTTACACAACATCGGATAACTGTTCAATCAATACAACAGTAAAAATCTCTTCAGTTATTTCCATTTTCATGTTCGCAGGTCCGAACTTAGACATTGTTGGAATTGCTCGCTTTTGTTTCCGTCTTTCCTTTTTCTTCCTAATCTTTGTTTTTTTTTGTAATTGAATTTAAATGTGATGCTATTTAGTAAAAGAAACTTATGAAAATGGAAAAGGAAGATACATAGCTGAATTTGAAATCCAGTTGCATTGGTTTACTTTAACATTTCAGTTTCTGACTGTATGAAAGTAGGTTTAAATTGGGTGCTTATTTTTACCTTAATTTTTTTAGAAATTAAGGTTTTTGATTATTTTTCGGGTGAAGTCGGGATATACTTTTTTATGATTATAAAATTTAGTCTGCCTGATATGATATTCTGCGAAAATATCATTCGCCATTTTGTTTTTTAGGAGTTAAATGCTTATTATTTCAAATTCGGACTTTTTTCTTATTCCTTTGTAGATTCTTCTGAAACTGTTAAATCTTTTACTAGAATCCAATTTATATGATGTCTTTAATGTATTCTTCGTCTTGACTGTGAATAAAGAAAAACTTGAGGAATCAGGAAAATATACAGATCATATTGAGTCGTGTTTTGAAGTATTTTGAAACCGAGTTCAAGTGTAAATTGTCATAAATATTTGAAAACGGTCCGTCTAATTCAGAACATGTTTTATGTAAATTGCTTTTACTCAAACCACGCAGGCAGTTTCGGGAGATGCAGAGCATTGATGAAGAGTTATTACTGATGATGAGAAGGAGAATAATAGTAGTTCTTACATGAGTAATAAATAAAAAGGCAATATTGACCATTTGACTAGACGATGGCTACTTGCGATAGGGCAGGTCGATCGTAGGTAGCCATGCCGTTGATTATATATGCTAGTTTTTAAATATTTTTGTGACATATCTGTTACTAAGAATATTGTTTAAATCATTTCTTTAATACTTTTTAAAAATCTTGTGATCAATAACTTTCCAGTTCTTAGTTTAAATTATGTAACGTATGACAAATATCAAGCAAAATGTATATCGGTTTGGCAAATGCTGCGTGTAGGCCTTCCTAAATGGGAAAGGGCAATGTGTGAGCATCAGGATTACTATGCTCCTGTTAGATCAGTCTGCGCAATCCTTAGAGAACGAAAGTAGCAGTCAAATGGTCAAAACATGAGAAATAGTTACTCTCACATGTTTGTAAAATAAAAGATATCATGTCAGCAAAAATTATTAAAATCTGAAAGGCTTTTCAACCCAAGTTTCAAAAATTCAAGGTAAAATTTTCAAGATTCTATGGTAAGTAGATAGATTAAATTCAGTGGATTATCATAGAAAATAATCACTTAATCCTAGTTATTTAGAATTAACTTTACAGGGTTACTATAATTGATTCATTCGCTTTAAGGTAATAACAATATCAAATTATACAAAAAAGTTTTTTTTATAGAAAAAGTTTTTCCATGCATCGGACAAAAATCGTTCCGCTTGCACTTATTCGTTTGCAAGGGCGCCCATATGCAAAATTTTAAGGGGGGGGGGGGCTCAAAAATTTTCCCCATGGTTTAGCAAAATATTTTCCCCGTAGAAACTGATTTCAGTACAGATTAGACGCATTAAAAGTTGACATTTTTAATAACTTATTCATTAATGGCTGAAAAAGAAATTTTTATAAATTTTTGCAAAGAAAAAAGCACTAAAAGCAAGGAATTTCTCATTTCAAAGAGGGGGGCTCGAGCTCCGCCTTGCCCCCCTATATGGGCATCCTATGGGGGATCCAAAACTGGGTACCTGGCATATGACGTACAGTAAGGAGAAGCGAGGCGTTCTGTGAAGTGTTTATGACAGGGCTTCCCAAACTTACTAGCCAGCAGACCCCTTTCATGGACAAATGTTCAGTGCGGAACCCTGACAGAGTGTATAGATACACGCAGTTAAAAGATATTATTGGATTTAATTAAATTAACTACTGCTAAGTAGAGGGGAATATTGCTACTATTTTTTTTTAAAGGAAGGTATTTATAGTGCTTTACTTTATTCACAAGTTCTGGAGTACAAAAATAAAGTTGAACAGACAGAAATCAAGTGGTAACGAAGCGATTAAAATTCGAAATCGAACCTCTAACTAAGGGAGAAAGTGAGGATGATTTAACTGACACAGTTTAATACTTAGGGTTTAACTTTTGACAGCTGTTAAATAATAGGATCAGCATCTAGACAGCTTCGGTATTTAGTTTTGGTGGTTGCATGTTTTGAAAATTCGAATTCAGCTATTAGGAGAACGGGCTTTGCTTTTTTGACGATTGGTGTTTTTGTTTTCCAACCAAGACAAAAATGGGGGGTTGCATATCTACAGACTGACAAAACTTGTACAATCTAAGGAGCAAGGTAAAATTTTTAGGCTCTGGACAAATTATTTTTTTAGAGTTCAAAATTCAGTGAAACATGGTTTCGAAAATAATATTGTTTTTAAAGAACTATTTTAACTAAGGTTTTTTTCTTTTTCTTTTTTTTTTTTTTTTTTTGCCAGACTTGTCAGATTCTCGAAGTAAAGTATCCTGGAAGATAGATTTCAAGATGCACTTAGAAGTTATGTCTATCAAACATTCATATTCACTTGACGGCAGATTTCAAGGTTTGGCAAAAATCCTTATATATTATTTCTGTAGCCTGTTTTTGGTTTCTACGCCAAATTTCCCTCAATTCTTGATCGATTTCTTTGATTTACGGCTAATTTTATAGCTTATGGTGCTGGCTACTGACGAAAAATTGACCCAAGGTCTAAAAATTGTTTTTTTTTTTTAGCCAAAAAACCTGTTATAAAGAACCAGAATAAGGTTTTCGGTCAAACTTATAACTTTAATTTGCGCTATGACCGACAGAGCTGAGTAGCTTGATCGGCAGAGCGTTCTCTTCGTAACCAGGAGATTACGTGTTCGGGCCCATGTCCAGACAATCTGCAACAAAGAAATTGGAGAAATATCGCGCATTACATGAACACTGAATTAAATGAATATCAACTATGAGGGAATAGAATAAATGAGAAGGAAAGGCTCCTTGCTGATATGAACGCATAACTCTGCCATATGATAAGCAGCATTTCTTTAGCAGAAATAATTTTACTTTTCATCACTATTTTAATAGTTTGGCAAAGTGAACATCTAAAATCCTTTTATTAATTGGTCATTTACTTCTAGTTTTTTTTTTTTTATTTTATTGAAAAACTAGTGGCGCCATCTATGAAACACAACTAAAATCTGAATAATTTAATTGTTACTTAAATTACTTTTCCGTTTATTTAAAGACAAAATGCAAAAGAAAAGATGAACTGTCTACTGCTACAAATGAATATGGTATTTCGTATTTTGCGGTATATCATAATGTTGGGGGGGGGGGGGTTGAAAATAAAATTGGTAGTTAATGGAAATTATTAATGGTATTATGTAGTTATTTTCAACAAAGTCAACATCTCTTTTCATACTTAGTATTAAAAAAAATTCTGTCAAAAATTTTAGTGAAAGATGGGGGGGGGGGTAAGTGCTCCCCAACTTTAAGAAAGTAACGTTTTTGCTATGGGAGTGGTTTTTTTTAATGCTTTCCGATTAAATTTGCATTGAGTACACACCCATTGCCCCTCTCCCTTCCCCCCGAAAAAGTCAAAGTGACAGGAACAAACTTCCCTTTAAAATCATTTAGTTGCTACAAGGGAACACTATCAAATTTACACATAGCCACCTACATTCTTAAAGCAGTGCAGCAAAGCAGTTTATAAGTCTTTCAAGGTAAAATTCAATGAAAAATATTTTCCAATGAACAGCTTCGATTCTTGTAAATTTAAACTTACAAATACAAATTAATAAAGAGAAATTTGCAAAAATATTGCATTGCTAGAATAGCATATTAGCACCTAAAATTGCTATTGACTTCCAGCTCAATTTATTCTTTTTTGGAAAAATTCTGAAGTCAGTCGTAAGTTAGTGATGACTGATGAGATGAGTCAAACTCAGAGAGGCTCCCCCCCCCCTTTTTTTTTTAACTTGGTGGTGTAAAGAAGCATTTGAAAATTATATAGTATTTGTTAACGTCAATTTTATCACTCAGTGGCTATAATTCAAGCTAAGTGCAGATGAAAAAGTAAAGAAACTGACAAATGTGAAAAATATGAAGCAGAACAACCCCGCAATAACATGCTCCGTGACTTTTGATGTGCAGAAAAGCTTTTTTCGAAACCAGAGGTGCAAATGACTGTTTTTTGGGTCATGAGTATGCGTTGAAAACAATAACATAAGAGACAATAAGGCAGTTCGAAGAAAATTCACAAACTTGTTTGGTACTGTACAGAAAACAATAGCATGTATGAATGAATATTTTTGATTTTTTACACTAACTGGAGTTTTTACAAGCACCTGGGTATAACAAGCAAATATCAAGGTCCCATCACCCTCGTTATAAGCGGATTCAACTGTATAGTATCCAAACCTCCCCAAATTTTACTCAAAATCAACAATGAAAATATTTTAGTAAACAATCATTCATTTCTTTTTCCACTGACATAAAATATATAGCTGAACAGGCCAGTAGCCTTCATTTCTAATTGCAACAGAGTGATTGCGATGCATGTATTATAGCTGCCGGCCGCAAATTTCATCAATAACTTGAAAACTTTCTCAAAACCTAAAATACTGTGTAAAATTGTCTTTGTGTAATAAATTTGTGACCTGTTTTGCATCCATCAGTTTCTGGTTTTATGTGCATGAAGCGCATCAGCCTTGAGTTTGATTCCATATGTTTCTTATGATTCTTGCTTCTTATCTATATAAAATTTTGCCAGTTATAAAATTCTGTATTCAAAATGTAGTTTCTAAATGCACTACCCTAAAATAAAATTTTCACATTCATTCGAACATTAATTTCGAAGCTATAGGCATTTATTTGAATTATGACCACTTTACCCCATTGACCACTTTCCCCCACCAGACCCTATATCCCGTAGGCAAATTACCAGACATGCTTTTCAAAAATATAAGAAAATAAAATTATATAACTAAGAGAAAACGCAAGTAAACACAGGCAGATCAGGAGAATGACAGCGTAGGTACTTCGCGGTTTGACGCGGGAAAACGTTGATGTGAGAGCGCGCGAAAATGTTAACTCCTCCCACTTGCTCGCAGCATGGGGTCTAGCGAGTACGGATTCCATATATGCCCGCCGCACGCGCCATGATTGTGAATACCGAATCGTGTTGTTTTAATAGGGAAGTTGCAACCTATTAAATGTTCATATTTTGGCTATTGCATATTGTTAATTGACCCTCAAAACTAAAAAATTCACCATCGCCGAATTTTAAAACACCGTGGTTGATTTTTAATGGATTTTTAAAAATCCACGCGCAAAAGTGCGCTCTTCTGAAACGTCACGAGCCTACGTCACAGGGCGCGAATGTGCAGCCTTCCGCCGAAGATCCCTTGTTTTCGCTAGGGACATTTTGAGCGCGCTGATATTTTTATTTTTTAGAAATTCAATAATCCTTTTGAACACACTATGGAGGCCGGATTCGTTAAAGCACAATCTAAATAATCTTCCTCAAATAATATCAATGGTGATATTCGAATATTTCCGAGAGGATGAGAGGTTTAATGTTCCAGAAACGCGAGAAGATAAGCCTTTTACGTTTCATCTTCGAAGTCGAATGCGCGTTCTTCGATTTCTCCCATGACATGGGAACCGGTTCGCTAGCGTTTCTCTCCTATCGGACGTCACTTCCTATGCCATCTGACGTCACAGGCGCTTGAACTTTAAAAATTAATTTAAAAAAAACTACTTATCGTATCGCAAAAATTTTTTCACCTATGATGCTTTTCAAAGTAAAGTGCTTGCTTGGTGAGCAAAAAGCTTCCCGCCAAACAAGATAAACAATTTAAAAGATCTGTCCATATTTCTGAGGAGTTGAAGGTGGGAGGAGGTTCTAATGGAAGAAGCTGTGATGAAAAAGGAGAAGAGGGAGGATGATAGTTTGACAGATACTTAGTGGGCAAACTAGATATCATAATATGACTGAGGATTTTTGGATTTAGGATGCAGGTTTTCTTTTTTGTGCGGAAAAGTTAAAGGTTTTCTTGGCGGGGAAAGTTTTACAACAGGGTTGTTTTTGATGAGATATCACATCTTTTTGCATTGATATTATTACTTTGTCTGTATTTTTAGAATCGAGAACTTCAAGTCAGAAAATTTTCAATTGAAACAACGCTGTCTTGTGTTTTTAAGGAACAATAATGGCTAGCCTAATTTTACGTCAAGTTATTTTCTGACTATTAAGATTTTATGTTCTTTTTGAGAGAATTGGGCGGTTTAAATTTTATTGCAATCCTTGTATCCTTCCTCTCGGTTGCAAAGAAAACTTCTTGAATAATAAAATACTATATTTTAAATTATTGTTTTCGAGTACTTTACAATTTCGCAATAAATTCTATTACAGTTTCTTTATTTGACAAATAATTCAACATTTCCATGAGTAAATTACCGCCCATTAGCCAGGGCTAAAGCAGAAATACATGAAATACACCGCCAACTCAGTCATTTCCAGCCGACTACTGCAGTTTCGCGCTAATTAGCACACATCAGCTAAGCGCGATCAATCAGCTAATCATCTAATTAGCGCGAAACTGCAGTCCTCGGCTGGAAATGACTGAGTTGGCGGTGTATTTCATGTATTTTCATGAGGTTTCTTTAAATGTTTTACAGCTTAAGGGCTATTTTAATCTAGCTTTACACTTTTTGTTCAATGACATTTTTTCTTAAATCGTGGTTTGTTTTACATTTTATGGGATAAATTTAATTGTTTGGTGATTTATCTTTTTCTTGATAGAAGTCTTTGTCTTGTTTAATACCTAGTTTTGTTTAAAAGTTCATTTAAAAAACGAAATAACGCATGTTATCACCAAGCAAAAAAAAAAAAAAAAAAAAAAACTAAGCCATTAAATATTTTAAATTTGAATGTGTCAGAAGATCTATACAACTTTACTCGATGTCAAATCGCGGATATCCCAAATTTGCCATAGCGAATGCGCATGTTGCGCGCGGACTAAGCTCATTAAAAGTCTTGCTTAAATTAATTGCAGAAATTTTTTCAGCTAACAAATTACTGCAAAGCACGGATATCCACACACGTATTTCATATATTTTCAATTCATTATGTGTTTGTGAAAAATCCTTTAGTTTAGAAAATAAGCAAAACAATAAAAAAGTGCTATTTTTCGCTTTCAATTAAAAAGTTATATGTGCCGTATTCATATGCGCATATGCGTACAGTTTCATATAATTTGTCACGTAAAATATTGTAATGGTTTAACCCAGTTTCGCGCCGACATTTAAAATTTCTTCCCTCCATAAATATATCAAAACTGAAAAACAGGGGGAAGGAAATTTCGTATCAGCAAAAGTTTCGGGGGGGGGAGGGGGGAGAGGACAGCATTCTAATATCATTCATTAATTTGTTTTCTGCTTAAGTATAAACAAACAACATAGAATCTGAAAACAGAAAGCCCAATGAGCTAAGTCTGCGCGCATGCGCAGTCGCTGTGGCAAATTTGTGATATCCGCGATTTAACGTCTAGTTGCAACTGTCTAGTTGACTATGTTTTAGTCTTGATTGAATTTCATTTCCTAAGACAACTTTGGAATAACTGTTAGATCTGTTCTAACCTTGCAATTGCTGTCCGAGATAAACAAACCCTATGAGCTGAGAGTAAGTACATAAGAATTTAGGGAAAATTTGTGATTTTCAAACTTCAATTACTCCGGCCCATAATGTCCCTGGGGGTTGAATTTTTGTATATGTACTCAATGGCACCCCAAGAATATGTATACAAAAAATCATTACCATAGCCCCCGGTGGGCTGTGATAGAGCCCCGGGAAGGTACAATTTGGGGGGGGGGGGGTAAAAACGAGGGGGGAAGGGGAGGGGGGTCAAAAGGCACATCAGTAGGACACAAGGAATGTGTGTGCGAAATTTCAGCTTGATTCCTTTTTTCTTCTGGGCTGTAGCCCTGTCAAAGACAGCGAAAACTTTTTTGAACAGCGATTTTATAACTTTAATACCTCCTCCCCCTGATGGTCCAGGGAATTGTATTTCGGTTTACGGCGTCAGGGGCCACTAGAAATTGAGTGTACCAAAAATCAACTCCGGGGGTCTTCATGTGGCTGAGATACAGAGGGGTGAAAAACCCCCAAAAAAAACCAACTTGTTCTGTCGTGTAATCTTGTTCTTGGTCGGTTTTATTTTCTTTCGTCTTTGGCGGTGGATTTGCTTCTGTTGGCTGCTGACGTTTGGTTTCCTTGGCGGGGTGATGTAGTTTTTTTAAAATTTTTTTAAAGCAAAGTTCTAATACAATTTTCCAATTTTTTTGCGTCGCTTTCGGCAAAAAATAAATAAATAAATAAATAAATAAATATAATAAATAAATAAGTAAATAAAAATAAATTAACCTGTGTATGTGTTTTTTTTTTTTTTTTAAATAAAGCTTAAAGGGACTGGACTTAGTTGTTCGGTAAATTGATAAGTTTTTTCGGTAGAGCTTTCGGCTATAAACTATCTGAACTTCGGGCAAGCGCGGGCTGTCCGACATAATAGCAAATTTAGATTATTATTACGCAATACATGTACTCATAACATACAACAGATAACACATGTAATAAAATATATGCAACGCGAATGCTACTTGGTGTTTCGACTCCTTTATGCAGGCTACAGTTTTCATTCAGATAAGTTGCCCTGTTAATAGAAGGGTGTACTTCCTTTTTTTAAAGCTTTTACTACGTCCAGACCACTAAGCATAATGCAAGCATAAAAAAGTATTAGATTTACTCAAGGGAATCCTTTTTATGCAGAAAAATTTTTTCGTTGCATGCTGAAACGTAGATTTTTCTAATAGCAGTGTTCGACCTTTTGTACAAATGCAGAAATACTACGCCAAATTGAAATTACGAGATTCACCCAGTAAACCTTTATTATTTATTCGAATACGATGTGAAACATTAAAATTATTATCAACTTCATTAGTAAGAAATCATTTCTACTCCTGTGCTATCAGCTGAAAAAAAGATACATTTTGTCTACGTTTGAAAAATCACACTTAAAAAACGGACTCGGTTCAACTGGTTTTGGTTTTGAATTTTAAGTGTTCGATTGAAAGAAAAACATTTGCCTGCATTTAAGCCGTAACAGTTAAAGCAGCCTGCTATGGGATATTGTTCAATATTCAAAAATAAAAACACTTATTTTCTGTCTAATTTATTTCTTCTTTATAATGTTTGTTTCAATCGCTACGTGAGATCTTCTTCATTCTTTAATCGAATTCCCTGTTTTACGAATAATTTTAAGTCGTATCATGCGTTCTACTGACAAAACATAGACGCATGCTCTTATTTTTTTTCGGCAAAAAGCTTTTTTGCTGTTTTTTATTACTCATTCCTTCAATGAATAGCATTCGAAAAGGAAGGCGCAATTGCTGGGTTTGCTAGAATTGCTAGGTTTGTTGGAGTGTCGTGCTGTTAATCAGAATGGCGCCAGTTCGAATCCGTGCCAATACATCTCTCTTTACAGTCTCTTTTTTTTTCTTCAGATGCTCACATGGGCAGGACTCTATTTGCCATAACCTGTTTTTTCATATGCACAATTACTGCTTTTTCACGAGTCACTCAGCCACACTTTTA